>NC_137612.1:49009553-49057053 GCF_963280865.1 Gymnoscopelus braueri | reverse complement strand
CAGTGGTGTGATTATTCCTACTAGCAACAAAACTACATGTTTAAGGCAGTGGTGTGATTATTCCTACTAAGAACAAAACTACACGTTTAAGGCAGTGGTGCTGACAGAGTAACAGAGATTCCCCAACATCACTGCCACAGTCAAGAAAGACCATGTGACACATGAAGAAGGCATCCTCACCACGTTCTGCAGGGGCATCGTAGAGAACGTCCTTACCATCTGCATCACTGCTCCACCTCTGACCATAACATCCTGCAAAGGGGTAGCCTATAGAGAGAGCAGCTGAGAAAACCAGCGGATGCTCCCTACAGGGAGGCCGGAGCTTACTGGGTAGAGAGGACGTCTGGTAATCAAAAGGTCACCGGTTTAGCCCTCCCAGCCCACCCATGTCTGCCGAAGTGTCCCTGAGCAAGACACTTAACCCCTGACAGCCCCCCCCAGAGCACTCATCATAACCTTCTGAGCAGCCATCATGAAGCATGAAACTGAATTTCCCCCATGGGATTAAGAAAGGTCTTCCCTCTTCCTATCCCAACCCAAGGTGATTAAAAAGAAGGTACGGTCATCTATGTCATTGTCACTATCCAGCTATTCCAGGCAGCTGATAGTTGTGTCGCAAAACAACCTGTGATATGTCTTCTTTTATATCACTGATTAACTGACAAAGGTCTCAATCGTTCAGAAATTGAGCTGGTCCAGCCGGCTGCCATAGACTACAACGTATTTCACCAAACATCCGGATCTAGTTTGGCTCCCATGCACGTCAATGGCGCCTGACTGGCCTGTGGATCTAATTCTATCGTAGCCTTGCCCCAACCATGAATTGCATGGACATGTACCACTCCTGTTGCATGAGCAGGGCCTCCAGCATCCTAAGAGACCCCTCCCATCCTTCCCACAGACTCCCTTCCAGGTAAAGGTCATGCAGTATCAGGGCCCCACTCCACAACACTCTGTAACAGTTTCTTCCCCCAGGGCAGCCAGTCAGGATATACTCAACTCCCTGCTTGCCACATCCCTCAACATGAGGCCTGGGGGATATCGCAAAAATAGTGATTCTGAAGTAATCTTATCCACAAATGTAATGTCAAATCTTACGAATGCCGCTTGTCAAGACCCCGGAGGTTTTTTTCAGGCATTTTCCCTCACATTTTATTGAAATCTTGTGTATAATTATTATTATTTTGTGAGTGAAATAAATAAACACGCAAACAATATAGATTATTAATCAATGATTAAAATATAGATTATTTTTATTTAATTTTTTTAGGTTTATTAACTGTTACACCCCTACTTGTGAGGCATATTGTCCGATAACCACTTGCATTCTTGTTTTTGGGCGGTGAAACCGCCCCTATATGTGAGATTTGGACATCGACATTCGCTGCACTGTGATTGGCCACCATTGTACCCCCCCCCCACCTATTGTACCCCCCCAACCCTGCGCTGTGATTGGCCACCATTGTACCCCCCTAACCCTGCACCGTGATTGGCCACCATTGTACACTATGGTGGCCAATTCAGGACTATTCAGGACTGTGATTGGCTAGTGAACACATGACACATGTGCATAGCCCTATAAATAGGACTATGCACTTACACATTTATGGGTTTTTTTAAGTTAGGGGTGTACAATGGTTGGTCCACAATATTACTTTTCTTTAAGTGAACTTCCATCACTGTGATGACCACTGTGACCACACCGCCCACTTCACACTGGGTGTGATTTTTTACACTGTCTATAGGTTTCAGTTTTCTTGCTGTCTCTGCTTTATTGTTGTACACACTGAACCTGGGAAAAAATGCCTTATCGCTCATAGGTATTCATATGTCAGAATGACAAATACAACAATTTGAACTTGAACTTGAACACACACACCCTGGGTTCATTGAACACGGGCCCAAGGAAGCAGAGTCCCTCCCAATGTACATAGAGGCAGATCCTATCTGTGTGTGTTTAACATAAGACTGTACAGTTGTGCGTTGCCAGTATATATTTGGCTAGGGAGTGGCGGGGCGGCAGTGGCCCAGTGGCTCTCTGGGAACCGAACCGGAAAGGTCCCCGGTTCGAACCCCGTCGACTCCTCCCTGGCTTGTGTGTCAAAGCATTCTGAACCCCTAAGCTCTCCTGATGAGCAGGTTGGTGCCTTGCATGGCCGCCTCCACCGTCGGTGTGTGAATGTATATTAGGAATGCATCATTTATTTATGATGTGATTCAGAGACACTGCCTTCAATAGGTTAAAGCACTGTTTCCCAAACAGTGAATTCCATAAATGTAACTTTTTTTTGTTTTAATTTTTTTTATCTCAAGATTTTTGTAACCTATTTTTTCACCCAGTGCCAATTGCCTAAGCTGTAATCCTGGGCGCTACTCTCCCTCTGCCAGCCTGAGGAGAGCCCCGGAGAGCCCCGAACTGAGCTCATGCTTCCTTCAATGCATGAGGAGTGAGCAGGCAACTTTTTATCATCTGACAGGGGGGAGTTTTCCCGGTAGGACGTAGCGCGTGGAAGGAACACGTTATTCCAACCAGTTCCTTTCCCCTCAATCAGGCAGTATAGAATCCAGGATTACTGCATGTTTTTTGTGAGTGTACCTACCCTAGAGGACACGGGGAGAACATGCAAACTCCACACAGAAAGGCCCTTTTGCCAACCCCACTTAGGGTATGGGCACTGATTTTTATCCATTATGGAACTATACAGTATTGGAACTATTAATCCTGTACCTGGCCTGTAGACCCGTTCGCAACTTGGTGTGAGGGGAGTTTCTCACTTGAACTGAGTCAATGGGTGCCTAGACATGAAAAATCAAAGAGGTGCTCGTCCGCCATAGTGCAACGAATGGCGCAATGGCCAAATCAAATATGGCCGCCATCGGCTATGAATAAAATCCAACTTTTTTGTTTCTGAGTGTATATACACATGCAATACCTCCATTTGGACTAATTATGGGGTGGGGAATTCATTTCTGATATTGTTATGACCATTTTGGGTGATTTTGACCTTAATTGACCTAATGTGACCTAATAGGGTGTTGAAATGAGCAAATACAAGTTATATAGACCAACAAAATGATATACAAATAAAATCATAACACAAAATCAGATAAATTCTCTCAAGGTGTACCATATGTGTGCATGCAGGTTATTGTGATGGATTTTTACAGGAGGGATTTTCAAATTTTCCATGGCAGAATATGATGCACGGAACTCCAGCAGCACGGCACCCACATCGGCGAGTGTCACACTTGCATGCACACTTGCATACTGTGAGCAGACTTGGTGGTAAGGCCTTCAGACACTTTGTTGGCAGGAGTGTGCCAAAGTGCTCCTCCCACCCATGTTCCATTGGTGCTAGTCTTGCCTCGGGTTCCTTGGCTGTCGAAAGCAGGTGGCAAGCCCTATGCACCAGAAAGGCACCTCTTTGGATGTGTCCTCTGATCACACTACTTGTGGGAGGGAGAGCATCAATTCCAGCACTGGCACTAGTATAATTTTCTACCCTGAGGTCATCAAATGTCTTGGCTGTTGTACTTGACCTGGCCCCTGCCCAGACACGTACCAAGTACTTCTCTGCCAACGCTGCGTCTTGTTCGGTCAAGGTGTCTGCCTCTCCAAAATTTGTCAGGTATTGCACTGAGTCAGAAGCCATAGCTGCATGTTTGGTCCCCACCTTGCTCATGCAGTCATCTCCAGTCAGGATATGTGCCTTGATCACTGTCTTGGCTAGTGGTGCTCCAAGACGAGAGACTGCTTGATGCAGTGGAAGCATGCGCCGCTTCTCACCAGTGCCATACTGCTGCCAGATCTCCTTCATCCCCAGTGCTTGGAAGTATGGGGTGTAGTATAAAAGTAATGCAAAGGTGTCTGTGTCATTGGAGACTACGACAACTCTCTTGCACTTTTTCACACGAACAGCCCACTCCACATGCACCACCAGCCTGGTGTCAGCCTCCTCAATCCAGTTCAAGAGGTCAGGGATCTCTTTGCCACCAGCCGCCTTTGCTGGGAGCACCTCATCATCAGAGACAACAGAGCTGACAATGATGGTAGCATTGCCACAGGCTTGATTGCACACCATATCCCGAACTAACAGCTGGAGATTCCGTTTGTTCTGCTCAGATGCCCAGAACTTGTGAAGTTGCTGAGGGATGGGTGTGTCTCTGTTCATGCCAATGATGTCGATGCCTGTTGAGTCTGTACGCCGCATGCGCTCCCCTTCCTTTAGATACCTCTCAATGTAGGAATCAAGCACGAGATGCATGAACTCTGGCTCTTGGCAGAGGGATAATGTTGAGCTGATGATAGCGTTGATGACAGCACCTAAAGTAGGGAATCGTCCTAGTGGCATCTGCCGCATCTTCGACATGAAGTCTACCACAACGTGAGTGGCAAGAGTAGACTTCGGACTCCATTGGGTGAGGTCAAGTCCAGGCTCAATCTCACTGACAAGTTTTGACTTGTTGACATGAGCCGGAAGGTCACCATCAAACAGGGGAGATGCTGGAAGCACATCATGGGTAAGTACCTGCCGGATGTTCATGCCCCGCTCCTTAGCAATGTCCACACTCCTATGTGCCTCAGCCATGTCTTTGGGTGAGACCAACTTCTGCTCTTTCATAATGGTTGTTGGTGTCTTCTGTGGTTGCTCGTTGAATTGAGGTAGCTTCCTCTTTGATATGTTTGTGCTAATTTTCTTGGTCTTCTCGACTAACCTCTCCTGCCTGTATGAACAGTAGACACGTTCCCCATTTCTGAGACAGTTGAGCAAGCGTGGAGCGACCCTTCTGTCAACAGCCTGCTTTGTGAGCAGATTGTGCAGTGGCACAGGCACATTGACCGTTATTGAGTATGGGTTCTGCCGCTCTAGCACGAAGTCCAGCAGCTTCGCCACATTCTGGTTGAATGTAAGGCGGCGAGTGGTGCTCAGTGCATGCTGGAGATGGCATTCTGTCTGTTTCATGGTGTGGTTGTTGGTGAGAAGGTTGAGGACATTGGTGATCGACCCAATCTCGTGGAACAAGAGCTCGAACTCTGCCACAGCATTTGCATTGTGTGTGGCTCCTACTACATAGTGACCTCCAGGACCCTTCGACACTCGCTGAATGGTCTGCTCGACCTTCATGTCACCTCCTACAGCACAGAACCAGCCTTGGCGATCCTGAACAACCCACTGGCCTATAGAAAAGCGCCGGTAGAGCTCAGGATGTGTGAACTCTAGCACCTTGATTTGTTCAAGATACCATGAGCCAAGACGCAGGTAGTTTATGGCGTCACATTCTGCAAAGATCGGCATAGAGTCCTCGACAGTAGCAGCATGTAGATTCCAGTTTCCTTCTCTTTCAGAGACTACAGCATTCTTGATGACGGCCACCAACTCCAGCCAAACTCCAAAAAGTTTGCAGAGCTCTGACTTGGCCTCACACTCCTTCTCAAACTCCAGAAAGTCCTGATTCAACTTCTCTACTTGTCCAATTAGGGCCTCAAACTGCTCTGGGCAATGTTGATTTGTAGCCAGCGTAGAGTGCAGTGCCTCTACCTGTGCTAGCACTGGATATGCAGCTTTGTCCTTGTTGTGCCAGAACATCTCCCACTGGAGTGACCTGATCACATCCTCCACAATCAGCATCCCAGTGAGAGCCCGGACATAATGGCTGCCGTTTAACACTGACTCTATCACACCAGGTCCAAACACGGCACACTCAACCAGTGCGTCATCCGGGCCAGAACCTCGAAGCAGTTTTCCCTGTCATCTGAGCAGAACACGAGTCCAATGGAAAGGGCCCATGCAGAGGAAGAGATCCTTGAACTGTTCTGTCTCGTGCAGGTAAATATCTACAGCTGGGGCGAACACGCCTTCATCGCACCATATCGCCATTGATACCTGATTTAATTGTCTACGAACACTCTGGAAGTTGGTGAGGCAATGCCTGACGGTAGCACGCTCAGTGTAGTAGGGGGTACTAAGTGAAAAATCGTTACGCGGCGGATAAAAGCATGAAATTTGATACAGATGTCCCTTGGGTCATCCTAAAACATCCTAGAAGGGGTGCCCAAAAAAATCTTAAACAGGAAGTGAGTTATGGACAAAATCCAAAATGGCCACCTAAACTGTTGACCGTTGACTCAAAAGACACCAAAAGAATCTCCAAAAAGCATAAAATGTGGCACACATGTCCCTTGGGTCATCCTAAGACATCCTAGAAGGGGTGCCCAAAAAATTCTGAAACAGGAAGTGAGTTATTGACCAAATTGAAAATGGCCGCCTAGTGTTGTCGATTGACTCAAAAGACAACTAAAGAATCTCCAAAAAGTATAAAATGTGTCACACATGTCCCTTGGGTCATCCTAAGACATCCTAGAAGGGGTGCCCAAAAAAGTCTTCAACAGGAAGTGAGTTATTGACTAAATTGAAAATGGCCGCCTACAGTGCTGGCGATTGACTCAAAAAGCCTATAGAATCTCCAAAAAGCATACAATTTGGCACATAATGTCCCTTGGGTCATCCTAACACATCCTAGAAGGGGTGCCCAAAATAATCTGAAACAGGAAGTGAGTTATTGACTAAATTGAAAATGGCCGCCTACAGTGTTGAAAGATGATGCAAGATACCTAAAGAATCTCATAAAAGCATGAAATGTGGTACATGTCCCTTGGGTGATCTGAACGCATCCTACAAGGGGTGCCCAAAAAGGTTTTAAACAGGAAGTGACCGCCTAAAGCGGTTGACACAAAAGAAAACATAAAGGGACGTCATAAAAGTGTATAATTTGGTACGTACATTGAGTGCTTCTTAATATATCCTAGAAGAGGTTATTTATTTGCTTGTTTATTAAACTTTTTAGGAAGGGACCATGTTGAAGAAATTCTAAATGGCTGTTTAAACAGTTGACCATGGCAGTCTGCATATTATGCAGACTCAATACGACAGGTTATGCAGTGCATAACCTGCCGTATTTTGTAGTCTACCTTCTGTTTTCATTTCTACATCACTTATTCATTTTACTTTCTGCATTATTTTTTTATTGTACTCTTTGAATCTTCTTTATTTATCTAACTCTCTGCATATTCTTATTTATTTTACTCTGCATCTTATCTTACTCTGCATATTCTTATTTTACTCTCTGCATCTTATTTATTTTGCACTCTACATCTTCTTGCTTGTTTTACACTCTATCTTCTCATGTATTTTCTTCTTGATCATTACTGTTTTTTTGTGATTAGTGTTTAGTAACTACATGTATTCATGTGTGCCATTTCGCAATTACCAGCACATTGGCATAATGCTCTGCAAGGTAACCCAGCATCCCGGCATCTACACTTTCTCGAACAGAAGGGCTCAGCTTTGCAGCCACACTTGAGTTCTCTACAAACTTAAGCAGCCTCTGGCAAGAGTGTCCATAAAGGTGTCCACGAATCAGCGACTTTAATCCATCCATATTTGTCAGGAGATGGTAGAGATTACATAGCTTTCAGGCTTCTGGACCAAATGCCAGATTGGCTGCTCGATTTGAATATTGTAGCAGTGCAGCCCGTGTGGGAGGAGTGTTTTCCATTGAGAGACTATTAAAACTTTTTTTGGCACCCCTTAGGATGCATTCAGATCACCCAAGGGACATTTGTACCAAATTTCATGCTTTTATATGAGATGATTTTTTATGAGTGTCTTTTGCATCATCTGTCAACACTGTACACGGGCACGGCCATTTTCAATTTAGTCAATAACTCACTTCCTGTTTCAGATAATTTCAGGCACCCCTTCTAGGATGTCTTAGGATGACCCAAGGGACATGTATGCCAAATTGTATGCTTTTATGAGATTCTTTAGTTGTCTTTTGAGTCAATCGACAACACTGTAGACGGTCATTTTCAATTTAGTCAATGACTCACTTCCTGTTTAAGATTTTTCTGGGCACCCCTTCTGGGATGTCTTGGGATGACCCAAGGGACATGTATGCCAAATTGTATGCTTTTATGAGATTCTTTAGTTGTCTTTTGAGTCAATGGATAACACTGTAGGCGGCCATTTTCAATTTTGTCAATAACTCAGTTCCTGCTTAAGATTTTTTTGGGCACCCCTTCTAGGATGTCTTAGGATGACCAAAAGGACATGTGTGCCAAATTGTATGCTTTTATGAGATTCTTTAGTTGTCTTTTGAGTCAATCGACAACACTAGGCGGCCATTTTCAATTTAGTCCATAACTCACTTCCTGTTTCAGATTCCTTTGGGCACCCCTTCTAGGATGTCTTAGGATGACCCAAGGGACATATGTGCCAAATTTTATGCTTTTTGGAGATTCTTTTGGTGTCTTTTGAGTCAACGGTCAACAGTTTAGGTGTCCATTTTGAATTTTGTCCATAACTCACTCCCTGTTTAAGATTTTTTTGGGCACCCCTTCTAGGATGTTTTAGGATGACCCAAGGGACATCTGTATCAAATTTCATGCTTTTATCCGCCGCGTAACGATTTGGCCATTTTTTGTGCTTAGTACCCCCTACTAGTGATGGGTCTTGGTATGACAGGGAGGAAGCCAACACGCATTATCGGCACCACAGTAGATGAGACAAGTTTGTGCACAGCGGCCCATATAAGAGGGTCTCCTGCTGGTGCACCACAGCGGATCAAACTGATCAAGAATTCTCTCTTTGCAGATACACTTCGGGCAGTTGGCATGTTGAGTAATGTTGCTTGCTTGTTTTCAGGATGCAGCAACATGTCTGGTGGCAGGGCAGGTCGAACTACTGGCTTGGCATGGGGAGGTACAACAGCCAAGACATTTGATGACCTCAGGGTAGAAAATTATACTAGTGCCAGTGCTGGAATTGATGCTCTCCCTCCCACAAGTAGTGTGATCAGAGGACACATCCAAATAGGTGCCTTTCTGGTGCATAGGGCTTGCCACCTGCTTTCGACAGCCAAGGAACCCGAGGCAAGACTAGCACCAATGGAACATGGGTGGGAGGAGCACTTTGGCACACTCCTGCCATCAAAGTGTCTGAAGGCCTTACCACCAAGTCTGCTCACAGTATGCAAGTGTGCAGGCAAGTGTGACACTCGCCGATGTGGGTGCCGTGCTGCTGGAGTTCCGTGCATCATATTCTGCCATGGAAAATTTGAAAATCCCTCCTGTAAAAATCCATCACAATAACCTGCATTTTCAAATCAGAATTTATCTGATTTTGTGTTATGATTTTATTTGTATATCATTTTGTTGGTCTATATAACTTTTATTTGCTCATTTCAGCACCCTATTAGGTCAATTAAGGTCAAAATCACCCAAAATGGTCATAACAATATCAGAAATGAATTCCCCACCCCATAATTAGTCCAAATGGAGGTATTGCATGTGTATATACACTCAGAAACAAAAAAGTTGGATTTTATTCATAGCCGATGGCGGCCATATTTGATTTGGCCATTGCGCCATTCGTGGCACTATGGCGGACGAGCACCTCTTTGATTTTTCATGTCTAGGTACCCATTGACTCAGTTCAAGTGAGAAACTCCCCTCACACCAAGTTGCGAACGGGTCTACAGGCCAGGTACTGGATTATATTGGTCGGCGGTCGCCCGACAGCAAGCGTTACTTCTACATTCTTCTTGTTCTGGTTGTTATCTCTGAGCACACAGAAACGATTTCCAAATCAACTGTAATTAGTTTTTTGGCAATTCATGATTGAATATTGAATATTACATGAATAGCATTCATAAGTCTATGGGAGTGTTGGAACTCTCGCTGTCCAATAGCTCTGATTGATCCTTAGCGCCAACCAAAATCTTCATCAATTGTAATGGTGTATATCATCACTTCAAACCATCTACAAGCTCACAACACAAATGATGTGACACGTTGTGAGCTTGTTGATCTGCAATTTTTCCTATTTTTGCTCGACATGACAGAAGTATAAAATATGGTATTGATATATGAAAAAACATAAAAAGATGAAATATGGATACAAGGTAGACACACACACGCGCGCGCGCACACGCACACGCACACACACACACACACACACACACACACACACACACACACACACACACACACACACTGTTTGAGGTTAAGGATGTTATTTGTTCATAGCGGGCAGGTTGCCAAGGTAAAGTGTAACAATAATGTGAGTAACCGTCAAGGATGTAATACAGTGTTCAATGGTCTCTTTGTTACGCTGGCTCCATGCAATGACTGCACTGCTTGTGGCTATAAGGTTGAGGTTAAGGCAGTGGTTCTCAAACTTTTTCATGTCAACAACCCCCAAATTGATATGTATTTAGCCGCGGACCCCCATCTCAAAGATAGTTTGCGAGGGACCTCCAGAATCAACGATTTTGGTTAAAAATGTTCACTTTACAAACATATATCAAAAGATTTGCACACATTTTCACGATCTTTCAAAAATAGCAGATCTACAAGCTCATAGCTTGCTCACTAGCTGCCACGCTATGAGCTTGTAGATCTGCTATTTTTGAATAGCAAAAGTATAAGGTTAGAGTGATTAAAATGATTGTATATATTAACTGATTTTGCTGGGGACCCCCTGGTACCCCCCCAAGGACCCCTGGGGGTCCCCGAACCCCACTTTGAGAACCAATGGGTTAAGGTTCTCAAACTTCTTCATGGCAAGGAAGACCCCCAAATCAATATGTATTTGGCCGCAGACCCCCATTTGAAAGGATTTTGTGCCAGGCAGGGACCCCCCATTCAAAATGTGTCACATGTGCGTTGTGACCATGTAGATCGGCAATTTCCAATACAGGGTTAACGGGTTAAACAGATTTTAATGGTATACTAACTAATATTGCTGGGGACCCCCCGGAACCCCCCTCAAGGACCCCTGGGGGTCCCCAGTACCCAATTTGGAAAACCATTGGGTTAGTTATAGGCTATTGGACCATCAGGTTAAGTAGAAACAGCATTTTGAATGAAGAAGGGCTTTTGTTCGTCCTCAGAAAGATAGAAAGACAAACCGTGTGTGTGTGTGTGTGTGTGTGTGTGTGTGTGTGTGTGTGTGTGTGTGTGTGTGTGTGTGTGTGTGTGTGTGTGTGTGTGTGTGTGTGTGTGTGTGTGTGTGTGTGTGTGCGTGTGTGTTGGAGTACTTTTGAAAGTGACTTTCTTTAACTAGGCTATTTACGACCACATTGAGACTAGGTAATTGACTCGTAAATTAGCAATGGGTGGCGTTTCCTCCACCGTCAACGTTTCTCTTCCTCTGTCTCTCCTTTCGCTTTGTTTTTCTCCTCTGCGTTTCTCTCTTTCTTTCTCTCCATGTCTCTGTCTATCTGTCTCTATCTGAATGACAGAAGGTAGGATGAGTAAGGGTTGTTAAAATGCGTTGTTTCTTTTGGTCCTTTTGTTTGTACTCCCTACAGTGAGCGACAAGGGCCATAAAACCTCTCTGGGTTGGTGTGACATATGACAGGCTGGCAAAGGTAGAAGACAACCCCTGTCTCTACAGTTAAAATGGTGGAATGCCCCCTTTAACCTGCCAATTCTCCAAACCATTTTGGATTGTGCATAATGTTACCGTATTACAACACTTTAGAAAAATAAGCTTATAATATCCACTCCTCTATAAAGAACCTTGGTGACACCTTTTAATGCAGCCTTCATATTATTTTTTTGGGCCCCACTCCTTGGGGGTATTTTTTGTCACTGTATATTTGCACATATGTGAAATTTGTCCTCTGCATTTTACCCATCCTATAATCACTAGGAGCAGTGAGCAGCCATTGTGTGGCACTCGGGGAGCAATTAGGGGTTATTGGTGCGTTCACACGGGCAGATAAAAAGATACATGCTACCATTCATTTACAAAGATACATCCGACGTTCGTAGCTGTAGCTCTAGCGACAAAGACACAAAGCTACAAAATCAAGTTGAGCTGGGTTCAATTTCCAGATACAAAGATACAAAACTACAACTGTAGCTCCGATGTCCGCATGTTTGATGACGTCAACGACCACCTTGAGCAACACAGATACAAAGCGACACACATCTTTGTATCTGGCCCGTGTGAACGCACCATAAGAGTCTTTCTCAGGGACACACATCAACGCATTGCTGGCCTGGGCTGGAATCGTACCTGGGACAACCATTGACAAACAGGTCTATTGTCAAAACCGGCTTTTTTTTTCATTCAAGACTTTAAGCTAGGATCACGGCCTACAGTATCTCCATCTGAGAGACCTCGAGAGGGTTAACCATCTGTATTACACTGCTCGGTTGAATGCTTCATTCTGATTGGTCAATCACTGGATTCAGCGGTGAATTCGCTCACTTTGCTAGGGTGGGATGGCTCAGGGTAGAGGTCAGAGTACAGCAACTTGTAATGGGCCCGGTCTACAAGATACACTACACCGATAAGACACCCATGTACCTGTCAAACTACTTCAAAAACGTCAATGACGTCCTCAAAACACCAGAGGGAGCTCCAGAAATCAGGTTCAACCCAGATTTGGCTCAAACAAGGGGTTAAATTTGTTCTATTGCTATGCCACAAAAATGTGGAATGCCCTACCAACAGTTATAAAAACATGTGAATCCTTACTCTCCTTCCAAACCGCTCTAAAAGAGCCAGTGGCGGAACAACTCAAAGCCGGGCCGGGAGGCACAGCACAGTGATCACTTTTTGGGGGGCTTTTTGTCACTTTATTTCGGTTTTAGGGTTAGGGTAGGGTTAGGTTAGGGTTATGTTGTTTAATTCTTATTTTTGCCTGATTTTACCGATTTATTATCTGACGGCCCGGGCCCTCCTGGGTCGAGGGCCCGGAGGCGGCCGCCTCCCTGGCCTCCCCGGACGCTCCGCCACTGAAAAGAGCACTTACTTGTGGAACTGGCCCCTGTAAAAAGTCAAAGCCTTTAAAAACAGACCTTGTATTGAACTGTACTTCCCTGTGCTTGTCTTTGCAAACTGTTAATAAAGTATTCAATCAATCAATCGGTTATTTTTTAAATAATGGCCACTGAATTTAATAACAGACCGCTGTCTAATCAAAGGCTCAGAGCACCTGGCTCATATCAACCTGCGACCTAATGACCTGCTCCCCATGAAACGAATGCCCGGGATAATCTATGGCATAGCTTAGTGGTGCTCAACCAGTGGTCCGGGGACCACCAGTGGTCCTTGAGGGGGTTCTAGGTGGTCCCCAGCTAAATGATGGAGAGTTGGTAACCAAATGGACCCTTATAGATCTTCAACTCTTGAGAGTGTAAAATGAAACCAAATGGACCCTTACGAGTCCATTTGGTTTCATTTTAAGCTCTCAAGAGTTAAATCATTGTTAAACATCTGCATTACTTAATTAAAGAATTGTTATTTTGATCAACGTTGGCCTGTTATCTCTCCTATGGTACCAACATCAATACAAGGAATTGTTGACAAAATCTTAATCAAACAACAACGAAATATTCAAAGTTTTGTGTCTGAGAGTCTAAATCTCATCAAATGGTGGTCCGTGGCTCAAATGCCGAATAAATAATGGACCTTGATATGAAAAAGGTTGAAAACCACTGGCATAGATTATCCCTCGCATTCATTTCATCCAGACTTGACTGGTGCGGCTCCTTGTCCACCGCTGCTTATATGCGTCTTGCAGCTCATCCAAAACGCCACTGCCTGCGTCCTGCCTGGAAGCATGACCACATGACCACACTTTTGGCCTCATTCCACTGGCTTCAGAATTGATTTTGATATTTTAATGTTTGTTTTTACATGATGATGGTGATGATGATGATGAGATGGTGTGGGAATGTGACGAAAGCTGTTTCCCAGAAAGACTTTCCCATGAATAACAACACGACAATAATCTGTAAAACACAGATGTACCGTACGCGGAGAGAGTCTCTGAACACACTGTAGTGCCAGTTCTTTCACAACAGCAGGCTGGCTGCAGCCTGACGCTAACCCAGCCAAAAACTGTGTCGTAAGTAACCGCCAAGGAAACTCCTCGTCCTCCTCCTCACCCGGAACGGAGGCCCAGCCTCCCGCACCGTACACCAGTGTCACCAGTGATACCCCCCCCCCCTCTTTTTTTTATACGTCTTAAACAATTATTCAAATTATATTTAAAACAAAAATCAAAATTCAAACAAAAAATTAAAAATTCAGAAGCATTACAGAAATGTGTATCCAATAAATGTAAAAAACCTGACTCTGCCAGACGGAAGAAGCTTGCTTCACACTTGTTTCACAACCTTTGTGAACTTGTGAACTCAATTAAATAAATACATTAAAAATGAAAAAAATATCTCTGTCTCATCATACTCGGATGTTGGCGGTTATGGCTTAAGTGGATAGATGTATATATTTTTGTGCATTTGGGACCCAGGGAGAGAGAGACCAAAAATGCACCAACTTAGAGAGACGACGGTTTCTTGAGTCACCGTTTAAATAAAGGTTAAACAACCAAGATACATGTATGAATGATGAAGAACTTCCCAGAACTTCACACACACAATCAGGGACGGAGAATGTGTGGACCGACGCCCACTGACGCAGTCGGAACCAATAGCACCCCCAGAGGGACATGACTCTGACCAACGGGCTCTGTGTAATGCCCACTAATTATGATCCGTTGTATGCCGAAAATAGCTGATCAACAAGCTCACGCATTTGCGATGCGTTGCAAGCTTGTAGATCGGCAATGTAGGCTACAAAGTATAAATCGTGCATGTCTCTCAATATATCTCTGTTGATATTTCATCATATTTTCATCTCTGTGTATCTCTCTCTGTCCATACTTTTCTTCCATCATGCTGTGCAGCCTAAAAGTAGTATAATATATATTTGGCCCAGGACCCCCATTTGAAAATAATGATGTTAAAAGTATTCAGATGATTATTATTATTTATTTGAATAGCAAAATGTTGTCAGTCAGTCCGTACTGCTCTCTTTAGCAGTGGTGTAAAGTAACTAAGTACATTTACTCAAGTACTGCACTTAAGTACAATTTTGAGGTACTTTTACTTTACTGGAGTATTTCCAATTGTCTATACTTTATACTTCAGAGGCTTCACTACAATTATTTGAAAACTTTAGTTACTAGTTACTTTGCAGATATAAATGATTACATTATAAAACATACATTTACCACTTTAGCCCTATTTTATACCTAGGCTATTAGAAAATCGCAGATCTACAAGCTCACAACGCGTCGCGACACTTGTAGATCTGCTATTTTCAAACATTTTAGTACTTTTACTTTTGGTACTTTAAGTACATTTTGATGCCAATACTTTTGAACTTTTACTCATGGATTCCGGACTTACTTGTAACAGAGTACTTCAACATTGCAGTATTGATACTTTTACTTAAGTAAAAACATTTGAGTACTTTTTCCACCACTGCTCTTTAGTGTCCAGTAGCTTAGTCAGTATAATACTGGTCTTTGAATAGCACGGTTCTGGGTTCGGTACCGGGTGTGGCACCGCCAGCTCAACATTTAAGTAGCACAGCTTGGGTAAACGAGCTGGGAGTACTGGCAGCTGATAGCACTGTAGGTGTGGCGCTCCACCTCAGTAATCCATCTCCCTTCTAGCGCCTTGTAATGGGCATGCTCAGCTGATACCAACAATAAGCCACTCTGACCTACTTACTAACTTACTGCAGTCAGTCAGTCAGTCAGTCAGTCAGTCAGTCAGTCAGTCAGTCAGTCAGTCAGTGACAGTGACAGCTCTCTAAACAATGTCCTACCCTCTATTGTGTCAGTATGAGAAAGTATGTAAGTAAGAGCCATGAATCACACTTTCAACTCCTCAGGTATTCAGCGACTGTAAGTGTGTGGGCGAGTCAGTGAGCGAGTGGGTGCTTATGTGTGCGTGTGTGTGTGTGTGTGTGTGTGTGTGTGTGTGTGCGTGTGCGTGCGTGCGTGCGTGCGTGCGTGCGTGCGTGCGTGCGTGCGTGCGTGCGTGGGCTGGGCACGGCACACACACACACACACACACACACACACACACACACACACACACACACACACACACACACACACACACACACACACACACACACACACACACGTATCAGTTAAAGCAGTTTCCAGGGTGTGGACATCCCGCAATCCTGTGGGAGCAGGATGCTCTTCCATAAAAATCTGAGATTCTCATGTTACTCACAGAGAGATCAGCTTACTCTCTCTCTCTCTCTCTCTCTCTCACACACACACACACACACACACATGCATGTGCACAATATACAACTAGTGTGCACACACACTCACGTGCAGGCCATCTATAGGTGCACAAAAAGGCTAATGTCAGTGCCTATAAAATGCGCGCGCACGCACGCACGCACGCACGCACGCACGCACGCACGCACGCACGCACACGCACACGCACACGCACACACACACACACACACACACACACACGCATGCACATTATGTCAACGCACCTCATCACTTGCAATCATATTAAGAACAAATAAACCATACTTTATAGATACATGCATTCATAAAGTTTTATACAAAAAGTTACATCCACAAGTGTCTAACTGTAAGCCTAAAGGCTATAGCTCACAGTGTGCTGTGACGCGTAGTGAGCTTGCAGATCGGCTATTTTACATGATTCTAACTTTAAACCCTAATCACTAAATGTCTAATCATTTATATAATTTTTTTTGATATTTTTGGGGGCTTTTATACACACACACACACACACACACACACACACACACACACACACACACACACACACACACACAGAGAGAGAGAGAGAGCTCATTTCAAGCGTGCACATTGAGTAACGTCGTCCTGTCGGAACGTGCACACTGATGACTCAGCAGCTCCATTGAAACTCTCACCTACAGGCTCTACTGCTAGGCCTCACTGAAGCCCTTTGATGTCAGCAATGTCTTTAAAATGCCATCATCATCACACGCTTGAATGATTGCAGAACTCTACTGAAACTAGGCTGTCATTCAAGAACTATGTCCCTGAGGCATAACCTCCGATCAGGCTGATAAGCTAGCTTCGGGCTAACGCCGCTAACCCTGTGTCCACTGTGTAGAACAGGGGTCTTCAACGTTTTTCAGGCTAAGGACCCCCTAGCTGAGAGAGAGATGAAGCAGGGACCCCCACTACATGTTGTATACCATTGACCTTTCACTCTGTACTTGGTCTTCTCTTTTTTCCCCTGTACACCAAACCTCTTAGCCGAAAATAGCCGATCTACAAGCTCCCAGCGCCTCGCGCTGCGAGGAGTTGTGAGCTCGGCTATTTTTGACAAAAGTTTTCCTCAGAATAGGGATGCTAGGGTTGAAGTGGTTAACGTAAAAAATAATAATCACACAGAGATTTGGCGGACCCCCTGCAGTAACTCTGAGGACCCCCTAGGAGTCCCGCACCCCCTATTGAAGACCTGTGGTCTAGACTTTGGAAGATGTTAAAAAATCTATATTGCTTGGATCTATATCACTTGCTACATATTTAAACAACCATGGAAACCTCAAGCCTGTGCCAAGGAGGACTAAAAACCACATTTACATACAACATGATATAGATTAGACAATATACGGTAATATGATAGACCATGATATCATAATGATATGTGAGAACGATACCCTTTGAGCCGTGATGGGATGACATAATGCAGCTAATGTTTGCATGTGGTCTCGAACCTATACAATGTGTACAGTTCCTTCAATATTCCACCCTCCACATGTACACCACAATGGAAACCTCATGGCCATTTAGAAACCTCTTATCTCCATATTCCAACTTCTAAATTAACGCCCTACTTGATCATACTACAGCGTCACGCGAAAGCATCAAAAGCAGCAGATCCAAGCGCCGAGTTTCGAGCTTGTGGATCTGCTGCTTTTGCTATTTTTGAACGTGAATCCTGAAAAGTAACGGTTTTGGACATATGAGGTTTCCACCCGACAGCGACGATACATACGCCAGGAAAATTGCTCCCCACATCATAACAGAGTCACTGGACCTGTTTCAAGTCACTGCAAAGTTCATAAATGAAATTTGATATACTATACTATGGAAAATGGTGTTCAGTAATGTCAAACATACGGTAGTGGTAGTGAATAAGCTAACCATTTCATTGCATATTATACAGTATGTACCCACACAGTATTGAAGTCACTGTACCGCACTGTTGTGACAAAGCTGAGCCAGTCGGCAAAGCTGTCAATATACCAAGCAATCTTCGTTCCTATACTCTCACCTATGGTCATGAAGTGTGGGGTCATGACTGACCGAAAGGATAAGATCGTGGATACAGACGGACAAAATTAGTTTTCTCAGACGGGTGGCCGGCCACTCCTTTAGAGATAGAAGAGCCGCTGCTCCTTCACTTGGAAAGGAGCCAGCTCAGGTGGTTCGGGCATCTAGTACGGATGCTTCCTCTGGGGCACGTCCCACTGGGAGGAGACCCCCGTGCAGACCAAGGACCAGATGGGGGGATTATATCCTCCACAATGGCCTCGGAATAAGTGGCTAATGTTGCCCGGGAAAGGGAAGTCTGGAGAACTCTGCTGGAACTGTTCCCCCTGCGACCCGACTCCGGTTAAGCAGTTGAAGATGGATGGATGGATATTTATACTATATGTGTATGTGTGTGTCGTGCGTGTGCGTGCGTGCGTGGTGTGTGTATACTGTATGTGTGTATGCGTGCATCCGTGCGTGCATGTTGAGTGTGTGTGTGTGTGTGTGTGTGTGTGTGTGGTGTGTGGTTTGGAATGGTACAAGACGTACCGTCGCTGTACTGACAGCTCTGGAAACCCCAGGTCTGTGCCAAGAAGAGGTGGTTTTGATGAATTCTAGCGTAAACGTTACACAATGGCATGGAGCAGAGAACACCGCAGACAGACAGCCACTTAAGACCTGTCTGTCTGCGCGTCACGGCTGATTGATTGATTGATTGATTGATTGATTGATTAATTCATGCACTCAGCTGTTATGTCACCACATTATGACGGATGAGCCGTCCTTATCAAAACTTACAAGCCAGCACAGCTTCATCTTTCATAGGAACACTGTAAATAGGCATGCCAGAAGATAATATATTCTGGCATACATGTAAAGCCTATTACCGTGTTTATATGAATATTATGTTCCTATACCTGTTAATAGAGGAATGAAGAACATTGTAAATCCAGAATCAGAACCGGAATCAGTTTTATTGTCACATCACAGGTTAACAGGTGTTTACAAAGCAGTGGGTGAAATTTGTTTTTGTGCAAGTTCCGTAGTTTTTTCCATGGCAGGTATACCCATGCATTCACCCAGAGACTAACAAAAAAAAAGACATGGGTTTCCGAGGCTACCCAGAGACTGGCTCACATCATACCATCTATACGTCATCTCATACACCCAACAGCACCACACTACATGTCATTACACACCTCATACTGAGGGACCGCAATGGAAACAAGCTGTATAGGCTTTTTTGCATTATCCTGTTGATTATGGTGGGTCAGATGTTTGTTACAAATGTACTTATCTGACATGTGATTTTACTTAATCCAAAAAATTAAGACATCAATCAATCAATTAATCAATTTAGTTATTTCCATAAAAGATTAAGGGAAGAAGAAGAGGGGGGCAGGGGGAGTAAGGGGAAGAGAGAGAAAGATCAATAAAAAAAAACGATGTATCATATTTACACATCAGTATACAGTATCTATCCGGTGTGGTATGTACCTGTGGTTAGACATAAGGAGCGCGGGAATAGCAGCAGCTATATAATGTACATGATATGGACGCTAAAGGACGACTTCATCCATTTTCAGTCATGAAAATGGGTGAAGTCGTCCTTTAAAGTGCAAGAATAATAAATATCAGCGTGTTGTGCATACTGATTGATTGATTGAAGTTGTTGTAGACATAACATGCAGACACATGACCATATATTTGTGCACATCTATCAAAATAAGAAACAAAAAAGCTAGAGAGCACGCGGAGCACTTCAGAGAATCAAGTTCTCCTTTGCACATTAAAATTAGACGCGTATCCCTCTGACAAATAGGAAGTGCCTTCAATATAAACATGAAACCAGATAATTTCATTAATTGTTCCATTCCTTCCTGGTTGGTGAAAGTGCCACGGTTCAAGGTTGTGTGGTTGAAATGCTGTGCAGACATGACTGGACATGGGTGGCTGCACACCAGATAAGTCAGTCTGTTTGCATGTGCGTGCCAGCATACATGCTGGAACAACCGGGATTCGAACCCAGTGCCTAAAGCCTGTAGAGATGAGTTTTTAACCCATTCAATCCGGGAACGCATCTCTGTCATTTTTGTATTTCTTTGGCTATTCAAAAATAGCAGATATACAAGCTCATATATATCTGCTATTTTTTTTTTTATCGTGATTTTTTTTGCAAATCTTTGAATATATATATTTTTCAAAGCGAACATTTGTAACTCAAATCTTTGCTTCTGGGGATTCTATGTCTTCTAAATCCTATTTTAAATGATGTTGCCAAAAATCAGTGGTTCTCAAACTTTTTCATGTCAAGGACCCCCAAGATTATATGTATTTGGCCGCGGACCCCCATCTCAAAATATATTGTTCCAGGGACCCCCAGAAGCAAAGATTTGAGTTACAAAATGTTCGCTTAAAAATATATATATTCAAAGATTTTCACAATTTTTCACGATTTTCCAAAGATAGCTGATCTACAAGCTCATAGCGCGGCACCGAGAGCTTGTATATCTGCTATTTTTTACCAGCCAAAGTATAAGACAATGGTTAAAGTGGTTACACAGACGCGTCCGCAGTCTTAATGGGTTAAGAGGGATTTAAAACTGGTTAGTGGTTAACCTGAGTTCCTCTGGTAGGCTGTTCCAGAGTCTGGGGGCCTTGATGGCAAAGGCCTGATCTCCTTTGGCCACCAACCTAGCCTTATGACACTCCAGTAGACCCTGACCAGATGATCTAAGGGGGTCAGTGTTGTGCTTGAAGGCGTTCAATGAACGATCGTTCATGAACTCGTTCATGTTTTGGGCGAACGTGAACACTTCTTAATTGAAAAATGTGGACTAATACATTGCACAAATACTCCGGACACCTAGTTTACATTTGGGGCAAGCGGGTAGGCACCTTATATTTTGCATTTGTACATGTTTGGAGAAATACAGGCTTTACTGGTGACATTCCGGGGCAAACTGGGGGGGTGGTCGCTAAGACTCTCGTAGATATAAAATGTTAAAATCGATAAAATACATCTATGATAGTCTTGATCTAAGGCTAACGGCGAAGATGAATCTGACACATAATTTCAGTGTTAAAACGGATAAAATAATTGCTGTCTGTGGTTCTAAATGGGCTGTGGCAATCATTTTGACAAATAATAGCTCGAAGCAACGTATTGAAAAAAAAAAACAAAAAACTATAAACTAGTTCAGTTGAATTATGAACTATGAACTGAACTCGTTCATTTAAAAATGTGTGAACTGAACTTTGAACTAGTTCACGTAGAAAGTGAACTTTCCCAACACTACTGCTAAAGGGTAGCTATTGCTAGTAAAAATCCTAAAGGAGACTGAAGTTAACTTAAGACCTAGAGGCGTGGCCAATCCTGTTTTGCTATTTTAGATGGCTAAACAGCGTTGGACACGCCTCCAGGTCTCAAGTTAAGACGTAAGACCACCTGGTACTTCACACGTGCAAAATATGGCCCTAGAGCATCTGAGCCACTACTGCTACACCCTTCGACCTCAACTGGGACACCTGATCCGGGTTCACTGCACCAATGTAACTCCCCCAGAATTCTAAACCCAGGTCTCCTGCGCGGGAAACCAAACATCTACTGCTAGTCATTACATGCATTTTATTTTTAAAAGTAGCAAAAATTGTATAAATAAATAGCAGATCTGCTATTTTTTTAGGTGGTGATTTAAAGGTAAATCATCTCTATACTTTCACTGCATTTGCTAAAGAAAGCCACTCAGTGATTCATCAAGTGGACTTGGAGAGATTGATCTGTGAGCAGCGGGTGGACATTTTTACTTGAGTGCTGTACTCAAGTAAATGTCTGTACTTTACTTGAGTATTTTGGACACTTAGGACTTTCTCTACTACATTTCACAGAGAACGTACGTTACAAATGTTCGTAAAAACTAACCTCTTCAAATACAGTGAAAATAGCACGCTATATAGCTCATACTGTAACACACATTGAGAGCTTTTAGATCTGTTAATTTCACTATTATTGATATTTTATTAAACCTTTCAAGTAAAATCTTCCCATTTCTTTGGAAAATGTCTAAATGTCAATACAGCAATGCATTGACATTAAAAAAGTACATGTAGCCAACTTTGTAATTTGCACTTTTGAATACTAAAAGCATACTTTCGAGCACTTTAACTCAACTATACATTGACTCTGAGCAACTTTCACTAGTGTCTATGCTTCGACTCAAGCGTGTTGAGTACGTTGTCCACCACTGGATGACAGCTGATGTTAATGTACATCTGGCTGGGTGACAGAGTACATTCCTACGGTACAGCAACCGATCCCAGCTTGTACAGTATGCAGGGTTCACTTCCTAATGAGTTGTGAAAGCCATGGAGGCTGCCTGAGGCCTTCGTATAAAACCTGTTATGATTCTCATGGTGCAACAGGAGTGATTAGAGCAAACATAGACAAAGGTGCGCTTGTTTCGACAGCCATGGGAAGATTAAGCTGACCCGGGGGGGAACTAAATAAGCCTCATTTGTCTTAATGTCTCTACCTAATAATTGATGCAGCGAAACCACCGCACAGAGAGTTACATGATTGTACAGGTTCAAGCAAAATAGGTGGGTTACAGTGGGTTGCTCAAGGGCACTGGGGCAGAACTGGGGCAGAGAGTGTCTCCGGAGTTTGAACTCAACCTACAGTTTCTGAAATAGGGGTACGTGTACCCCTAAGGGTCATGGCGGTACTGCAGGGGGTACGTGAGAGACAGTGGAAAATGGGAGAATATATACTGTTATGTTTGATGATAAAACATTGACAAACTGTGTTTGAACCTGCTGATGTGTAGAGTGTTAAACCTATTGTGTCAGTCTCTGTCCAAAAAAACAACAACTAAGAAGACACCATCAATAAATAATAACGGAAAAACACTCTGTTGTCTATATACAATCACCTTGTCTGATGCAGATCAAAAAAGAGAGTAGCAATGTAAGCCTGTAATTATGACATCTGCACAAACCACAGGTAACGTAATAGGTGACAACAGAGTGGATGTTACAACAGTCGCACACCGTAAAGTTGAGCGTAATATAGCTTATGCTCATCTCCAATATATCTTATGCAGCTTAGTTCAAGTCCTCTGAAGTTGGAGCGCAAATATTCACTACAGCCGCGGTTTGCTCACACCCAGCAGGCCTCACGCAGCTCCTTGCATTTGTGAAACACACAGCTTTATAAGACATGTCGCCTTCCAACAAGAACTGAGAAGATCACTGATTGTCAGCAATTTTGTGATGAAAAATAGATTAATCAGTCATTTTCAAAATGTTAGAGTATTTTGATATTTTTGGAGAAGTTGTTTTTCTTTATGCCAATAATGACACGCCCAAATAAGGATATCAGTTCATATCATATCAGTTAGTGGCTACGTTTAAACCTGTGAGGGACTTTTCCTTTGCCATCAAGCAGATGGTGAACATGCAATCAGTTGGTCGCTGTCGGGCAGAAACCTCTTATCTCCATATTCTAACTTGTTGTGTTTTTTCGTGAATTAATGCCCTACTTGATCATACTGCAGCATCACACAAAAGTAGCATATCTACGCCACGATCTGCTACTTTTGCAGTTTTTGAATTTGAATCCTGACAAGTAACAGTTTTGGACATGTGAGCACGGTCCGACAGAGACAACATGGATTATGATGCATGAGCAACAGTGTATGGAGTCATGTTGTGGTCATTTCTCCTCGCAGTTTTTGGAATAACTGGTCACCACTGACTCTGGCTGAGTAGATCATGCTGAATGTAGACGATGATAACATTGGGTGAACTACTCCTTTAACCACTTAAACCTCAGCACCCGCACTCTGGGGAAAACTGTAACAGAAAATAGCCAATCTACAAGCTCACAACACATCGAGTCGCAATGCGTTGTGAGCTTGTAGATTGGCTATTTTCAGCGGAGATATTTAGTATAGAGCAAAAAAACTGGAAAGTTACCAGAATAGAGCCCTGAGGGACTCCAGTCAACCAAGTACAGGGTTTAATATCACATACCCTTTTCATAGACACTGCTATCTATTGCTATCTAACACTGAGGTGTGTGCACACACTCTCACACACACACACACACACACACACACACACACACACACACACAGAAATGGAGTGACATTTGTAATGACCATATATGGTAGTTCCTGTGACACATTGCACTCATACACGTGAATGCTTTTAAAAGTGCTTCTCCAGGCCATGGGATCATGTGTCCACACACGCACGCACACACACATGCACGCACGCACACATGCATGCACGCACGCACGGTGTCCCCGGGGGAAACTTAACACAGCCGTAAAAATGGATTTAAAGGAATCCGAGCGTCCTCCTAGAAAGAGTGAATGAACCGCTGCCAACCAATGAGAGAGGAGAACACTAGAACACACTTCGGTCTCTAATTCCATCCCTCTCTCTCTCTCTCTCTCTCTTTCACCCGCACACGTGCGCAGCGCGCGCACACACACACACACACACACACACACACACACACACACACACACACACACACACACACACACACACGCACACGTAGCATATACATACATGTACATGAAACATTTAAATACTCACTCACTTGTGTGCATAGTGCATACCTGTTTTGTGCAAACATATTCAATGCATTGATGCATGTATGCAAACATGCACGCATGCGCGCGCGCGCACACACACACACACACACACACACACACACACACACACACACACACACACACACACACACACACACACACACACACACACACACACACACACACACACACACACACACACACGGTCATTGACTTGACAGGCAGAGATACAGGGAACAGCTGCAAGACGTCTTCCCTGGAAAAGACGTAGAGCTGAGTACATTTACTCAAGTACTGTACATGAGTACACTTTTACTTTACTCGAGTAGGTCCATTTTTAAATACTTGATAATTCTATCCACTACACCTCAGAGGTAAATATTGTACTTTTTTTCTCCACTACAATTATTTGAAAACTTTAGTTACAAGTTACTTAGATGATTTTGTACAGTACTTTTATTTGTAGCAAAGTATTTCTACATATTGGTATTGCTACTTTTACTTGAGTATAAGAAATTATGAGTACTTGAACCATTTGACCACTGAAGGGAGGATGAAAGAATAGAGGGAGAAAGAGCAAGAGAGAGGGGGGGAGACTGGGAGAGAGAGAGAGAGAGAGAGAGAGAGAGAGAGAGAGAGAGAGAGAGAGAGAGAGAGAGAGAGAGAGAGAGAGAGAGACAGCCAGGTAGAGAGGAGGAGAGGAATGGAGGGATGGAATGGCTGGAATGGAGGTGTGGGGTTAAACGAGGGCAGGGGACGGAGGGGCCAGACAGGATGGAGGGAGTGTGAAAATGAATGGACGCAGGTCAAAGGTCAAACTCTTTACTCAGCGAGGCAGATGGGCATCAGCAGGAAAACACACACAGGGTGATAAAAGCACACTTCAATCCCCACTGTTCATTTAACTCCCATGAGTGTACAAAATGGAACCAAATGGACCTGCGGCTCCATTTGTATACACACACTAAAGACATGCCCAGATGCCAAGGTGAAAGTGGTTAACACCCCCCCCCCCCCCTTTTTTTTTCTTTTACTGCTGAACAAAGTACATATATTGTTGCTGTCGGGCAGAAACCTTTTATCTCCATAATTTGTTTTTATGTTATTTACTGCCTTACTTCTACTACAGCGTCAAAAAAACGCATCAAAAGTAGAAGATCTACAAGCTCGAAACGCAGCTTTTTGAATTTGAATCCTGAAAAGTAACAGTTTTGGACATATGAGGTTTCCACCCGACAGAGACGATATAAACACTGTTTTTTTTTTCTCCAAATAATTTATATTTCACATGTAGGCCTATATTTCAATTTACAATTCAGGCATTTAGCAGACGCTCTCAACCAGAACGACTTACAAGCAAGGTAAACACATACATCAAATGAAGAGAGATAGTGTGTAGTGCCTCGCATTGCGGCACGTTGTGAGCTTGTAGAGCTGCTATTTTCATAATATTTCTGCTATTTTTGTTCAACACTGTTGTATGAGGAAGTAGGCAAGACATTTACAGAGAGACATAAAATGTCGAAATCTGCCCGATGGCAACGATATGTTTAATTTCTACACAGGGTAGAGTGCAGAAGAGCTGCACTGCTGACAGATTGCTCCTTAATTGCAAAGTCACGCTTTGACACACAGCCAGCATGTTCCTGAACAGCTGTGCACTTGAGCAGGGCAGCAATTGAACCTCCACCTGTTCTGTCAATGTGTCTGTTACAGGTTTAGTGTACTGGAGGAATGTCAGTTAAAAGGGAGGGAAAACTTCACATCATTAGTACATCAAGGTTATTACACTTTTGCATTTTTCATGAGTTTACATTTTTATTTTGTCTTGACATGTTTTCAATTTCAGTTTAGATTTCATTAGATATTTTTTTTAAGCAAGTTTTAGTTTTAGGTTCGTTTCTTTTTTGTTTCGCTTTAAGTGTTATATTTTCTTTGTATAATAATATGGGGTAATCAGGCCTGATTCAAAAAGCTCCGGAAAAATAGCTGATCTACAAGCTCAAAACGCATCGCAATGCGTTGTGAGCTTGCATATCGGCAATTCTACACTATTTTTAAAGAAAGTTGTAGTTAGTTTTGTAAACATTAAATTTCAGTTTCAGTTAGTTATCATTTTGCTTTGATTACGTTTTTGTTTCAGCTAACAAAAATGTTTTATCAATTCTAGTTTTTGTTATTTTGTTACTTTTAGTTAACTACATGAACCCTCTCGGTTACACTCTACAACTTATCTACACAACAATATCAGTTGCTTTGTTTATATATATTTTTATGGAAATTACAAAGACTGTATTGACTGTAGCTACTTGGTACAACATTGGCTATGAATGTACATTGCATTGTTCTATTTGCAATGGTACTCTCTGTCTCTCTCTATAGCCAAAGACAGACAGACAGACAGATAGATAGACAGACAGAGGCAGAGACAGACAGACAGACAGACAGACAGACAGACAGACAGACAGACAGACAGACAGACAGACAGACAGACAGACAGACAGACAGACAGACAGACAGAGTTTTGAATACTTTTATTTGTCGCAAAGTATTTCTACATATTGGTATTGCTACTTTTACTTGAGTATACGAATTTCGAAGAACTTCTTCCACCACTGAAGGGAGGATGAAAGAATAGAGGGAAACAGAGCAAGAGAGAGAGGGGGAGAGAGAGAGAAAGAGAGGGGGAGAGAGAGAGAAAGAGAGAGAGAGAGAGAGAGAGAGAGAGAGGGGGGGGAGAGAGAGGGAGAGAGAGAAAGAGAGAGAGGAGAGAGAGAGAGAGAGAGAGAGAGAGAGGGAGAGAGAGAGAGAGAGAGAGAGAGAGAGAGAGAGAGAGAGAGACAGAGACAGAGACACAGAGACAGAGACATAGAGAGAAAGTGACATTGAACGATTGATGTGCTGGCAATAAATGACAGCCTTTACGCATCACTCATCCTATAGACAGCAGGTGTACACACACACACACACACGCACACGCACACACACACACACACACACACACACACACACACACACACACACACACACACACACTGCTGTTCTTCAGAGCATGTGTGGTGTGGTGTTTTGTGGAGGAATGTTCCCGTCAGCAGGAACCAGGTCAAGACCAGAACTGTTCCCTGTCACAATCTGTCCCCTACTGACCAGCTGCACCACTGAGTGCTGGGAAGTAAACTAAGTACATTTACTCAAGTGCTGTACTTATAAGTACAATTTGGAGGTACTTTTACTTTACTTGAGTATTCCATCTTTCGATATTTTATATTTCTACTTCATCTCAATGGAGGCAACTCCATTACAATTACTTGAAAACTTCCGTAACGTGTGACTTTGCTGATTTGGATTACCGGTATTATTACAAAACATGCATTAACCACTGAAATGGGTATTTCACTTTGAAACACTTCTGGGGTCATTTTAACGTCTAACTCAGGTTTGTGCACCCCTGACCCCTGTTTTTAAGTTGTTTGATTCGGTATTTAGATATTGTGAATTCATTTGATCAGACACGCCCCCTTCCTATAGTATATAAATCCATTGTAACTTCAAACTCCATGTTAACCGTGTTAGACTCATTGAAAACACACATGCTTGGTTCTGGTGACTGATTTGTCCTTCTAATGTGTGCGGGGGGCACGTTTTTTAGTTTACTTTACTTTTTTAGATTGATCTTAATATACATTTAGAATGAAAGACAGTTAGGAGGTGTGTGTGTCTGCGTGTATGATTTCAAACATCAAAAATAATTCAAATATTGAACTGTCTGGGGTGCACACAAAAGCCTGAGTAGACTTTAAAGTGAAATACCCCTTCACTTATACAGTATACTATACTGTATGCACACGCACGGATGCATGGGAAGCATTGCACGCACAGTGCATGGAGGTGGCCATTAGCAGGACAGTGGGGACAGACATGCCAGGACATGCCCACGCAGACAAAAGACCTCCACTGTGGAAATGAAATGTAGAGAGACAAGCAGGGGAGGGAGGGAGGGGGGGGGTCTGATCACATTTTGTCTGTATCATTTTGTTGTTATAATTTGATCAAATTTGTAAGGTATTGTTATTAACACTCATCATTTATACATTTGCAGTGCCCAGCATGATTAGCATGTCTCTTATATGACAGTTATAGTATGACTGAAGTATTGTCAAGGCATTGGGACTCCTTCCTGGCTGCTTACATTTGTAGTGATTCATTAAATCTGAATAAGAGCATGATGAATGAGAATGTATTCAATGTTTAGTTACAGTACTTACAGTAAGTGGTACAGTATATACATTTGTCATTCACCCCACTGTCCTGTACATCAGACCCTCCCATCACACATGTTATTTTGTGATTTACCGCAAGGCTATAAAGGCATGTTGATTTTGATTGATTTCTTAATAAAGAGGACTACAGTATTATTTCTAGTCTGACATTCACAGTTACTGTATAAATTCACTAGTTGTCATATAGTGGTTATCAGTTGTCATTTAATAGCTACTAGTGATCAATTTGTTTTCCAATTTGTTAGATGCAAGGCAAACGGTTTAATTTGTATCTAAAATAAATGTTCAGTTTTAGTTTAGTTTGCTAGTTTAGAAGCCTAATTTTTTATGTTTTTGTTTGGCTTTGTTGTAGCTTAATTTTGTATTAGTTTTAAGGTTTTATTGTTATAGGGCATTTGTCGCTGGTGAGATTTTAAAAAGGTCAGACAATGTGTTGTGTAACAAAAAGCATGCCATTTAGAAATATGTATTCACAGTTAAAACTGGCACAGTTAAAACATATTGAAACATAGCTCTCACATCCACCCAAAATAATATATACAATATCGACAAGGAGCAAAGCAAATGGCATTTTCCCTACCATTATATTGCTTCGTAAACACACAATAAAGTTACCGTTACATAATTTTTATTGTTAAGTTTTCATAACTTCATAAGTTTACGTTAACTATAAGCCTGGTCAGTTGCAGGTATAGTTCATTTAGTCCTGTACATCAGTAACCATAGAAACATGTCTGGGCATGTTCACACACCACCCCTCCCCCACTGGACGACCCCCATACACAAAGACAACTGTCTGTCAGCCTGCCTGGCTGTGTGCACAGTGTGAACTGTGTGTGTGTGTGTGTGTGTGTGTGTGTGTGTGTGTGTGTGTGTGTGTGTGTGTGTGTGTGTGTGTGTGTGTGTGTGTGTGTGTGTGTGTGTGTGTGTGTGTGTGTGTGTGTGTGCGTGTGTGTGTGTGTGCGTGTGTGCCTGCGTGCGTGCATAGACATTAGTGTGGCAATGGTCACCCTAGTGGCCAGACACTAATGGAGCGAATGGACGTCCAAAACTGTTACTTTTCAGGATTCGAATGTTAAAAATAGCAGTTCTGCAAGTTCAAACAGTGCCTGTTTAATTAAAAGACACTGTGTCCCCCCACTATTCAGTCCAGCCAAAAAATTTTTTTTGAAAAAAAAAATATATATACCGTACTTTTTTATTTTTATTTTTTATTTATAATAATAAAATCAGTCCAGTCCCCCGCACCTCGCGACCACCACGAGCGCAAGGTGGGGGGACCCAGGCTGGGTGGGTCCCCCCACCGCCTTCCTTCTATCTTCCTTATTTCTAAATAAAGTGCTTATTTTTGTTTAAATGATATGTGTCATGGAAATGGAGTTCTTCTAATTTTCATTACAGCAACCTTGATTTTCCCTTAAATAGAAAGACAAAATTACCTCTGACATCTACACTTCATGGAGTACACCTTTTGAACCGAAATAACCAAATTAACCCCCCCAAAAATTAACAAACCCACCCGAAAGAAACCCGAAAATGTTCACACGTGCGCTACGTGTGCGCGTTCATGTGTCCCTAATAAATATGACATACTAAGTCTTAACTGAAAAAAATAAAATGTGAATCGTTCCAATTAAGTCTGTTTTTATTTTGTTTTTGAAAAGCATAAAATTATTATAATGGTTCTGGCAACAGATATAGGCTATACTATACTGTATGCTTCCATTTACAAATATGTAAATATTTGTATCATCACCGCAATGCTGTTGATGTAATGATAATGAATTTATTTGTATAGCGCTTTCCCAAATCAGGTTACAAAGTGCTTTAAAGACTAAGATAATAAAAAAAATCTGCATGATAATCATTATGAGATAAAACAATATAAAATCAGTATATAAAATCATTTATAAAAGCTGAAATTACAATGGAATAACACAGAATTTAATAAATTTTGATCTCTAAGTTCACAATGCATCTTGATGTGACCCGTGAGCTTGCAGATCGGCTGTTTTCACTACAATGACAATTTATTTGAATCTTTTTATACCTGGTGTTTCATCAGGATGGGGAACAATTATTTTAGCACTTAGTGACTGCACCTTTCAACAGAATAGATTAGAACATGATAAACATCTATGTAAGCACACAAAACAAGTGTTATTTTAACGGGACAATTTGGTAGTGATGTGTTGAAAACCGGGACATTTTAGTGTTTTAGTCATGGACTTGGGACACCCAGCTTTAACCAGCAAATTGGTGATGACAGTGATGGCTGCCTTGAAACATAAGGGACCAGTTGTGTCATGCATGCTCTGGGCCCTATCTTTCCTTACCCCTTATGCCTAAACGTATTAGCCATATTTTACCATTTTGAAAAACATTTTAAAATAGTTCAACTAGTCGATCTACATCGGCACGTTGTGAGCTTGTAGATCGGCTATTTGAACTGCCGGTATTTTAAAATGTTTTTCAAAATAGTGAAAAAAGGGGGAACCTCTAGACTTATCTACTGTACCTTACCAACCTCCATACAGTACCTCCACCTCCCACTCACACATCCCTGCTCCTGTGGTACCAATGCACCTCTATCACACCCCTATACCACACCTCACTCACCTACCCCACCAATCCCCCACTCTGCCTGGGCTCTGTCCGGGGTCAGAGCCAACCCTTCTATGATATAACGCACCAGATAATAATGCATGTTAGCAAGCACATGTCATTTGAAAAAAAAATCTGTCCAAACATAATTGTACATAATATTAATTTTAATATCAGAAAATAAGAAAGGATGTTTGAATGTTTGGGAATGTTCCAGGAACGTAGCACGCAATTGAACACAGGGCCCTTGGCGAAAGAGTACCCAACAAACTTTTAAAAAGTGTGTGTTAACAGAATAGAAAGCCATGGAACATACAGCAGGACTCTCCATTATTTTAATGTATGGATTTATTGAGAGAGAGAGAGAGAGAGAGATTTCTGTTTGTGTGAGTGTGTGTACGTGTGTGTGTGTCTGGTGAATGATGGGGCCTCAACTAGAGAGAGAGAGAGGGAGGGGGAGAGAGTGGGGGAGGGGGGAGAGAGAATGAGAGAGAGGGACGGGAAGAGACGGGGGCATGTATAGAAGTGTACGGTAGTAAGGTGAGAGTAGACTAGTTGAGGCCCCATAATTCCCCCCCCCCCCCCCCACACACACACACACACACACATACATAGCCTTGCATGGCCAGACTAATATCACTGCCGAGGGCTTTTTTTTTTACACACAAAGACACACACACACACACAATGGCACCACTTATACCCTAAACACAACATACATATTTCATGCACACTTGTGCACCGTTTTCACACTGGCACACACAGTTGACAGCAAACACGTGTTTGACTACATGAAAGCACATGCTCTGGTTGCACACACGCACCCACACACACACACACACACACACACACACACACACACACACACACACACACACACACACACACACACACACACACACACACACACACACACACACACACACACACACACACACACAGGTTGGGAGTAGCTTACTTGAATAAATGTACTTAGTTACTATTCACCACTTAACTTGAATGACACAAAAGTACAAGTGAACCAAGTGCTTGTTTAAGTGTTGTAATGTGTGTTTTTATTTGTCTACGGTCACAACACAAAAGCCACGAGGGCAGTGTGACATGTCACACACACACACACACACACCCCGGCTGTCCTTAGTTTCCCCTGTCATGTTGCAGCAGAGGTCAAAGGTCAAGTCAGTCAACAGATTACTGACTGCACAGCTGTGGTAGAAAGTAACTAAATACATTTACTCAAGGACTGTTCTTAACCCATTAGACCTGAGGCCGATTCTACAAATGACTTCTAAAGCAGTGGTTCTCCATCTGAAAATGTTTTGTGCCAGGGATCCCCAGAAGAGAAGATGTTGAAAAATAGCAGATGTACAAGCTCGCAAAGCTTGTACATCTGCTATTTTTGAATAGCCAAAGATAAAATCTAAAATGATACGGATGCTTTGCCGGTTTTAATGGGGTAAGTACGATTTTTAGGTACGTTTACTACCAATTCCATTCCATTTTCAGTACTTCGTACTTCTACTCCGCTATCTCTGAGGCACATGTTGCACTTTTTACTTCATAGATTTAGATGAACCAATTAAGCCTTGCTTCATTTGTTTGTCTATTTGAAAATAGCTGAACAACAAGCTCACAACGTGAGTACTTGTCACTGCATATTTTGTGTTACATAGGGTTAAGTGTCTTGCTCAGAGGCACTTAGGCAGAGGTGGGGAGGTGAACCAGGGGACCTTCTGTTTCCCAAGCGCACTGAGTTCACTGAGTTCTATTGGTGTGTGTGTGTGTGTGTGTGTGTGTGTGTGTGTGTGTGTGTGTGTGTGTGTGTGTGTGTGTGTGTGTGTGTGTGTGCGCGTGTGTGTGCGGGCGGGTGCGTGCGTGTGTGTGTGTGTGTGTGTGTGTGTGACCTACTTTTCTTCTCACTAAGATAAGGGACAAGGCCAGAGCTAAGGTGGTTAGCATGTGCACATGCACACACAACATAGACAGACAGAGAGACAGACAGACAGACAGACAGACAGACAGACAGACAGACACGCACAGAGTGCATAATTAAACAGAATGACTGCTAGATTCAGACAGCGAATGTCTAGACAGAGAGCAAGCCTGACCTCAGATATCACAGAGCTGAACATAGTCCTGTGTACCTTTACATCTCTGTGTGAGAGAGAGAGAGAGAGAGAGAGAGAGAGAGAGAGAGAGAGAGAGAGAGAGAGAGAGAGAGAGAGAGAGAGAGAGAGAGAGAGAACAATGTGCAAACACACCAGCCTTTCCTATGTGGATGTATAACTATTTCGGACAGGAAATGCACAATTATTATGGTTGTCTAAGATAGATGTAACACAGCTCTGTTTACACGTTTCTTTGTCCCCATTTCATTGTGCATACATTGTTTTGTTTTGTGTTGATTGCTTTGTTCCACTTTTGGCAATGTATGTTTGCTCAAGCCAATAAAGCCTTTTTGAATTGAATTGAGAGAGAGAGACAGAAAGACGGACAGACAGACAGACAGAGAGAGATATGTACAATATGGCTTTTTTTTTTTTAGGACATAATTGAGGCGTTGGGGACTGTGAGCATTGGTTACATTCTGGGGTCACGCGCAAAAGGTCACACACGGACCACGTAAGTCACCCAAGACACCACAATGGCGTAAATGCTCCTCCACGGAACAAAGACAGAGTCAACTCCCACTTCTCTGTTCCACTAGAACAGTGTGTTTTTTTTTGTACCACTAAAGTACTGGAGTGTGGAGGCTTGTCCTGAGGAGACATTGAGTGCACGGTAGCTCACTGGAACCAAGTGCACAGCAGGCCACAGAAAGCATCTACAGTAACTGCTCTTTAGGGTCACATGGGTTCAGACTCTGTCTACGCCAAAGCTCTACGTAGAGCTAAAACAATTCTTACGCAGAAATATCCAAAGGCTTCGTCGGCAGTTTTCAGCGGCCGGAGATGCAATCTTTTCCTATGTTGAGTCAGTCAACCACACGACTTGCTGAAGGACTGAGAGAATGCTCTGTTTCTCACGAGAAGGAGAAACGGAATAAAGTGTCTCTTGCCTAATAAAAATGTCAATCAATCAATTTCAATTAATCAGTGTGGCTCCACTGACAGGGGCTTTTTTGACAAAAGGGGCCCGGATTGGACGGTCTGGCACTTCTGGCAGATGCCAGAACGGCCGGGCAGTCTGGGGCCGCGGCCAACCCTAAAACTGAAATAAAGTCACCAAAAAACAATTTTTCAAGCTATTTTTCGCCAATTAACCGCAATTTTTCGGCACCTGTGCGCTTCGCCCGCGGCCGACCCCCGCTATGGGCCGGTGAAGATCACAAATGCCAGGGCCGATTTTCTGTGCCAGTCCGTGCCTGAGTCCAGCCAATAAAATCGTCTGGAAGTTTATAATAAATGTTTCTGTGATCACGCCAGGGGGCGCTCTTCCATAAGCGAGACATGGAGCGAATAATAATCAAATAACCGAGGTTAAGTTTGTAAACTATAGTTATACCGTAATAGGCAGTCATGGGTGCCGAGGGCACCGTGCCATCCGTCCGTGCGTCTGGCTGGGACAGCTTTGGTAAAGTTGATGAAGCATTTGTGGGAATCTTGTAGTCTCCGATAAAGCCGCGTTTCACCTGGATGGGACAGTTGCAGTGTGGATAGATGTTTTTAGAGTCCTTAGGCATCTGTATTGGATGTTTCAGCTTAAAATGCATGTGTATTGTTGGTTGTTAATTTTTGGTAGGACAACTTAGCAACTTTACTGACAAGTGCCCTCTCGTTTGAAAGTGTCTGTGACATATTTTAACTGTGTGTCCGTGTGTGTCCGTGTGTGTGTCCGTGTGTGTGTCCGTGTGTGTGTCCGTGTGTGTGTGTGTGTGTGTGTGTGTGTGTGTGTCCGTGTGTGTGTGTATGTGTGTGTGTGTGTGTGTGTGTGTGTGTGTGTGTGTGTGTGTATGTGTGTGTGTTCGTCCGTCCATCTGTTAACAGCTAATCTCCGTTGGACCGATCGCCGTGATCGTCTGATCGTCATGATCTTTGTGATTGTCTGCTCTGGCCTCCCAGAGCAGAGCCAGTTGCCCACATGTTTTACATCGGCCTGTTATAGCGCCACCAGCAGGCCGATTTTTGTCTATTACTCCTACAGATTTTGTACAAACTTCACTCAATTTGGTACACATTATCTTTTTCATATTCCATCCTGATTGGCTAAGATTGGAATCTATAGTTTGCATGTCTGTGCAATAAAAATAAAAAGATCAACATTATAATACACCGTGCAACTGCAACAATGCTGCTACACTCACACACTGCTAATTAACCTGCAATTACTAGAACGCACACACAAACGCACAAACACACGTGAATGTGCGCACCGCCACATAGCCACGCGCACGCACACTCAGACACACACACACACACACACACACACACACACACACACACACACAGCACACAGCACACAGCACATACTGTAAGCACGCATACACTTAATTATGCAATATAGCCTTTCCTTTGTTGTTGTTCCAATTTTAACTTCCTCTGTGACACACCTGTCCTCATAAACTAATTTTTATGACCTGTGTTTAATTTTTCTCATAACTGTTTGACAATGAACGTTTATCTGCAAGGTGTGTTACAATAAATACAGTGGTGGAAGAAGTACTCAGATTTTCTTTTACTTTTGTGTGTGTGTGTGTGTGTGGGCAGCAGATTCCATTGACGTCTTATCTGCATTCTATTGTAAACAGCATCGGCCTGGAAGCTTGCCTACTGACCCACCCACACTGTTCACACACACACACACACACACACACACACACACACACACACACACACACACACACACACACACACACACACACACACACACACACACACACACACACACACACACACATGCTGTACCGGTCTGTGGAAATTCCTCTCAACTGGTGAATTAACTGATCAAACAGACATATGCCACTCCCTTATCACACACACACACACACACACACACACACACACACACACACACACACACACACACACACACACACACACACACAGAGCTCTGTTACGTAACAGTGTAGAAGGTGTCCAGGTGTTTAACCACTTGCATCCAAATGCCCTCTATTCTGGGGGAAACATTCAGCAAAAATAGCTGACCTACAAGCTCACATCACGTCCCAACGCGACGGGTTGTGAGCTTGCAGATCGACAGAATACAAGTGCAGATCGGAAGATGTTAGGATTCATGATTGAAGGCATTGGTGTCTAATGAATGTCTGAAGCAGAAAGATCATCTTGTTTTTGTATTTGTTGACCGGAGAGGAGCTATAAACGTGATATTCATGTTTTCACGTTCGTTTAGAAACATCTTTACGTTACCAGTCCAAATAACGGTATTTATGTCATGGAGGGCTTCCCATCCACGCTAAGGAATGAATCTTCTTCTAACGGCTAATTCCCATCACCACAGCGGATGATCTGTTTCTATCTGCTTCTGTTCTCTTTGTCTTCCTCAGTCACTCCTGCCCAGCCACTTGTTCTTTTCTTTTCTTTCTTTCTTTCTTTCTTTCTTTCTTTCTTTCCTACATTTTCACTGTATTCATGGCCCACTGCTCTCAACAGTTAACAGTCCAGTGGGTTTGTTGGAATCGGAACACCTTCCTTTGCTCTATTCCCTGTTTCCTAGAAGTGAAGCTTTGTTGAGGAGAGGAGGGGAGGGGAGAGGAGAGGAGAGGAGAGGAGAGGAGAGGAGAGGAGAGGAGAGGAGAGGAGAGAGAAAGTGACAGTAAATGTGGCAGCTAGCAGGATGTTGTGGTTTACAGACAGAATGACTGCTGTACTGACTGACTGATTCAGTTCCATTCTCTGTTTTGTAAGGATGAACACTTTCTAATGGTGTTTCTGTCTCTTTGTTTCATTCTCTCGTGTGCGATGTTGGGTGTTCCTTGGCCAGTGTGTTTTATTTTTTCCATGAAGCAAAGATTCAGAGACGCACAGTGAGTTCCTTCACCTTTGGAAATGTGGTAGATTGGTATACATTGTCTCTGAAGAATAAAGCTGTCTCCGTCCGTCAGTCTATCCGTCCATCCGTCCGTTAGTCTGTTAAACTATTAACCTGCCTGTTTAACTTCCTGTTAACTGGTTCGTGTACAAGAACAATTTTATGAAGTGTTCTTATGTCGTTGCTGTGAGGCAGAAACTTCTTATCTCCATATTTTAACTTTTTGTATTTTTCATAATTTGATGCCCTCGTTCGTCATACTACAAGGGCTGGCATAGGCCTACTGTACGTTTGACATATTTTTTAATGGAAGCCTGTTTCTGTCATAATAATGAGATGCTTTTTCATGATTAACAACACATTGACTGCCAGAGTTTTTTCAAAAAGTCTGTAGCCTCTGCCAGGGTTTTGAACGATTTTGGTACCTTTTCGCATAGCCACAGAATATTTTTCTCCAGTATGATTGATCCCAGATAATTTCTAATCACAGATGAGATTCAGGTGTGGTTTCACAAATGTCAACGAGGTCATTATGACCTTGTTGTCATGTGTTGTTTGATGTTTGAAAATAGCTCAAAACCAGTAGTTTCAAACCAAAAAACAATGTGAATTGTTTGTCCGTTTGAATTTTAACATTGAAGTGGATGGAGCAGCAAATCTTTGGAAATTGTTATCTCCTTATTCGTTTGGAATATCGAAAGAGTGTCAATACTAAATAATTAGAGAATATTTTTAGATTTTTTTTTTAATTTTTTTTTTTTTCAGGACGTTTTTAAACGTCTTTGGCAGGCAATAGCTGAATGCCCAAAGACGTTTATAAACGTCTTTGGCAGTTAATGTGTTGTTAATGTAGCCACTGCCACCTTCCTATGACTCAATTTGGGGTCCCACAGTTTGAGAACCTCTGTTTTATATGGTATCACTGTAATCATTAACCATCAAAACATGGGTGTAGACATCACCTATTCTGTATTATCATGTTTGGTTTTATAGGAGATACTGTATGATGCAAAATACATAATTTGGTTATGGCGGAAAGTAAAATGGCTGCCATGGCCACTAGGGAGTGTTTTTGGGATGGCTCCGAATTGTTCAGGGCCCCAAACTGTACAAGTGTACCAAGTTTCATGCTTTTATGAAAAAGTGAACGATTCACCTAAAATATCGTCTCAATCCTCCGGACTATTACTATTTAGAGAGAGCATTATCAGGATTAATATGTGCCTATAGGAGGGTTCACAATCCACGCACTCTGATTGCAATCAAAATCCATCAGTGTCATTTTAGATTTTAGCGTTGGCTATTCAAAAATAGCAGATGTACAAGCTTTGTGAGCTTGTACATCTGCTATTTTTGAACATTTTTGAAAAATCTTGAGTGTTTGAAAATATCTTAATGTGTTACCAGTTACCACAAATCTTCTCTTCTGTAGGTCCCTGGCACAAAACATTTTCAGATGGGGGTCCACGGCCAAATATATATATATATATATGTCAATTTTGGGGGTCCTTGACATGAAAAGGTTTGAGAACCACTGCTTTAGAAGGCATCTGTAGAATAAGCCTCAGGTCTTAATGGTTTAAATACAATACTGTATTTAGTTACTTTCCACCACAGCTGTGTAGGCAGTCATCTCTTGACTGACTTGACCTTTGACCTTTGCTGCAACATGAAAAATGACTGTTTTGGACCTGACAGTTTCCACCCGACAGCAATGAATTAATAAGAATGAAAACTAAAACTACTATTATGCAAGTGTTGAGGAGAGAGAGAGAGAGAGAGAGAGAGAGAGGGGGTGAAAGACATGCACATATTTCAGTAACTACATTTTAATGCTGATAGAATATAATTATTCAAATACCTCTCATCAGAATGTGGTGATTCCACAGCCTCCTGTTATTCTTCACTTACTGTGGTTACAGTAAGGTCAGCTTCAGTATCCAAATGGGGCTCAGAGGGCCCACGGAACATCATGCTTTAATATGCAGTTTAAGAATAACCTAACTGAGACTGAGCATGTGAATATGAAGTTTATGACAAGATACTGTTGTAGGTCTTAATCAGTCAGGTTGGACACCAGAGAGGCTGAGCAGATGGGTGTGCACGTTCTACAATTGTAGGTGCCAAAATCCCAAAAATGATCTTACGAGTTTTCAAAAGAATGTTGAGCTGCAGATATGTGGTCCTTGTTGATATTCCTTAATAGTGCTCCCACTTGTTCCAATATTCCACAATGCAGCAAAGAGGAGTCCTACTTTTCTTACTAATGTAGGTTCCAAAATCCCAAAAATGATCTTACGCGTTTTCATAAGAATAGAGTCCACTTCCAAAGTACATTTTCTTCATGTATTCAAACAAAAAATGTGTCCAAAAAAGGTGTAAACGCAATCAAACAAAAACGGTAAGAAAAGTGTTTCTGGTCTATCCTCAGAGCTGTCTTTTCCACTTGTACTGATAAAAGGTCACTGTGACCTAATATACAGGACTATAATCACACCTGTACCTAATCAAAGCAGCTGTTCTAAATCTCTTGATTACAGCAACAATTAAGCACAGTTGCATCATGCACTAATACTAACAAAATAATTAAAAAACACTGGAAAATACAAATCTACTGTAAACCTTATTAATTCAAAACTCTCACAATAATAAAATAATAAAAAAACTAACAAAACAACAAAAACGATTTCATTTAACAAAAAGGTTAACTGAAATGAAAAAAGAAAAAGAAAAATACAAACAAAAAACTATAACTAACTGCAACTGTATTGCGTGTTTCCAAAACCTACGTAAAATCACAGCAAAAATATTGTTCTTCAAAGATAGCAAAAATAGCTGATCTACAAGTAGATTTTAGCAATTTTTCTGATCTTGTTGAATCTCAAACTAAACCTTTTCACAAAAATAAAAAACAAACTAAACTAGCAAACTAATCACAACTAAACTGAAATTGAATGAAAATTAAGTCAAAATGAAAAGAGAATGAAAACAACTTAAAAATTCAAAATTAATAATACTAACTAATAGTCTGGCTGACTCTGTCACATCAGATACTTCATAGTCAAATGACTCCCAGCCTTATTCTTGTATGTTCTACACAAGGCATTGCTCTATTCTCAAGCTACCAATCACAACCTGTTCCCATGTCTCCCATTTCCCCTTCCCTCTCCACTCTCATCACTTCATCTTATCTTAATTATACCTTCAACACACACACACACACACACACACACACACACACACACACACACACACACACACACACACACACACACACACACACACACACACACACACACACACACACACACACACACACACACACACACACACACACACACGTCCATTGGTGGGTCACTTTGACCCACGTGATGTCAACTCCATCTGTGTTATCCTGACCCACGGTTCTTTATATAACAGCACAAACAGGCCTGACTCATCTTTCTTATTCAGCGGTCTGCTTATTAGCTTAGATATCATTAGCCTCATAGCATAATTGCCTAAGTCCTTTTTTGGTCAAATTGACATTTCTTTCTAACTATTCTCCTAGAAGCATCTACACTGCTGCTTCATTGTGCCTCATTGCCTACGTCCTCAGCCTATCAGAATGCTTGTTACATTCCAAAATAGCAAAATGTGTTTATACAGCATCACAATCATTTTAACCACTTTATATGTCTTCTCTTCTGGGGGTCCCTGACACAAAACATTTTCAGATGGGGGTCCATGGCCAAAAATATATCAATTTGGGGGTCCCTGGCACGAAAATGTTTCAGAACTACTTCGATAGACCACACGTCTTTTATTCCTACAACTGTGATTCCCAACCAGTTGGCCATCAGGATATTGCAAGTGGGCCCCCAAATAATTGGCAAAACACTACAATTTTAGTGATAATATACCAGTGGTTCTCAAACTTTTTCATGTCAAGGACCCCCAAATTGATATATATTTGGCCATGGACCCCCATCTGAAAATGTTGTGTGCCAAGGGCCCCCAGAAGAGAAGATTTGTTGTGTTTTATTTAATTTTTTTCAAAAGTGTTCAAAAATAGCACGAAGTGAGTTTGTATAGGGCATAGCAGTGGCGGCCATTTTCTGGTTCCATCGTTCCAGACACCATACATTTTTCCCATAGAGATTTGTGAAAATATTTATATCAATTAATTTAAGCCTAGAATCAAGCCATCCAGGATCCTGGTGAATCATGACCATAAAACATTTGATTCTGTGAGAAAAAAAAGAATAAAACTAGAAAATGTGCTCCTCGGAGCACAAGTCTCCGCCAGCAGACCCGTGCTATTTTAATAGCACGGGTCGTCTTGGTAGAACGGGTCGTCTTGGTAGAATGCGCGTGGTTTTTGGTGTTCTGCAGGGGCGACTGAATATGTAGTGTCTGCATCTAAAAGATGTTCTTCTTGAAGCAATGTGTCATATGGGAGTCGTCGTAATTGACTGGTTTGTTCAAATGCTTGTCTGTCTTCTTCATCTTCATTGTCTTGAACAGTTTCAGCAGTTGATTGGTGTGTTTGATCTATGTCAGTTTTCTCTAGTGCTACATAATGTATTTGATCAAGGCGGCCAATTGTTACAGTATTAAGACTTCGGCCTTGTTGTGGGATCAATTCAACTCTATAGTCCTCTTCTGTGTTACTGTTGTAGATGAGTATGCTTTCTTAGCTTTGGCCTTCTGCGCCTTTGCTTGACCAATGTTAGGTGTTCTCAAGAGGGACACACACACGCACGGACGGGTGATTTGTACTGGAAGGTACTGTTCCAATCAAGACTGATTGATCCTGTCTTACCTCACTTCAAAAGACATAAATGGCCTTCTGAAGTGACACACCTATTTATAGGATTTTATTTCGTCATGCGTCCCTCTAGCCAATCAAAGGCATTGGTGTCAACATATTGACACGTGTCACGTGGAGCTTGACCAATGTTAGCTTGGCTAGGGGCCATGCTAACACACAGCGGGACGAAGCGAAAACATACTCTTAATTTCATTCCTTCTCTCTGTTTCTTAGCTTTGGCCTTCTGCGCCTTCGCGTCTTCATCAGGTTTCAGATGCTCATTTGCTGCTTCTTTAGTTTGCATAATGGGAGTTAGTTACATTGTGTGATCTCAGCCTCCTATTTATATATTTATATTACATATTGTGATGTCACGTAAAACTGACCAATGTTAGGTGTTCTCAGAGGAACACACACACGCACGGACGGGTGATTTGTACTGCAAGGTACTGTTGGTAGAATGTGCGTGGTTTTTGGTGTTCTGCAGGGGCGACTGAATATGTAGTGTTTGCATCTAAAGAATGTTCTTCTTGAAGCAATGTGTCATATGGGAGTGGTCGTAATTGACTGGTTTGTTCAAATACTTGTCTGTCTTCTTCATCTTCATTGTTGTCTTGAACAGTTTCAGCAGTTGATTGGTGTGTTTGATCTATGTCAGTTTTCTCTAGTGCTACATAATGTATTTGATCAAGGTGGCCAATTGTTACAGTATTAAGACTTCGGCCTTGTTGTTGTGGGATCAATTCAACTCTATAGTCCTCTTCTGTGTTACTGTTGTAGATGAGTATGCTTTCTTAGCTTTGGCCTTCTGCGCCTTTGCTTGACCAATGTTAAGTGTTCTCAGAGGGACACACACACGCACGGACGGGTGATTTGGACTGGAAGGTACTGTTCCAATCAAGACTGATTGATCCTGTCTTACCTCACTTCAAAAAGTGACACCTATTTATAGGATTTTATTTCGTCATGCGTCCCTCTAGCCAATCAAAGGCATTGGTGTCAACATATTGACACGTGTCACGTGGAGCTTGACCAATGTTAGCTTGGCTAACAATGTTTGCTCACACACGGCGGGACGAAGCGAAAACATACTCTCCACCTACGGCGGAGACAAAAATATATAAATATTTAATTATTTATATGATATACTATATTTAATAAATACCCTTTGTTTGATTTTTTCACAGAATCAAAGTTTTTTATATCATATGAAGATGAAAATGGGTGCAGTTGTCAAAGGACAAGTCCGGACTACAATAACATATAGTCCATTTTTCGTACTTATATTGATCCCAAATGACTGGCCTATTTGCAGAAGTGCCCCTGTCGTCCAGTTTCCCCAGCAGCCCCCATAGCATAAAGCAGAGCCCATAATATCGCTACTTGATGCGGTCAAAATGATTCATTCTTTTTCATTAATCTGTTATTAGTTGTTATTACACACGCATCCATGCCTTGGTTGTCCCACACGAGCCACCGTAGTCTGCTAAACAGACAAAGTGAAATTTGTCCCATTTTACCATAGAGTTATAATAAATCTAGAGGGCGGATTGCCCCGCCCCCAGCTATTCATTTCTATGAAAGTGCTCAGTGGCGTTTTGAAGCACCCGGAAGTCTGCCGGAAGAAGAAATATTGGGTCGATATTGGTTTGATTAGAGCGGCCATAGAGCAGCCATAGAGTTATGAGCAGGCGCACAAACGGGAGATGCACGCGCAGTAGCATTTTAAATGCGGAGGTAGTGCATTCTCAGATTTTACCACCAGGCTTGGCCGCTTCACTGTTCTACCGTGGTTCTGGGGGCTTGCATTTTACCCATTCTAAAACAATAGGAGCAGTAAGCAGCCATTAGTGTAGTGCTCGGGGAGCAGTTAGGGGTTAAGTGTCTCGCTCAAGGACACTTCAACACATTGCTGAGTTCTGGAATTGGCCTGGAATTTACCTCCGGGAATCGTTCACTCACTCCCTCACACAGACACAGACGCACGCACACACGCACGCACGCACGCACGCACGCACGCACGCGTCCTGTACTGTACTACTCATAAAATTGCTGTCCTAAAATGTTGATGTCCTCACAAGTATAGTAATTACAAACGTTTGTGTGCATGCGTGCGTGCGTGTGACATTGTGTAACATGTGTCAGTGTGCTAAGGCGGTGTGAAGGCTGTCCTCCTAGAAGCTGTGGTGTTTACAAGCCGTGGAGACACTGACACGGCTTGTAAATGTCATTTAAACACACTGCAGGAGTAGGCCTACTCCACATTCACTCAAGTAAAAGTAGCAACACCACAATGTAGAAATACTAGTTGTATTCGTCTCAAATATTGTACTTTTTCCTCCACTACGATTATTTGAACACTTTAGTGTTACTTTAGCAGATTTAAAGCTGCTATTTTTGAAAATTGTTGAAATAATATCAATAATAATAATAAAAATAATAATAGGCTAATAATAATAATTGTGGATCAGTCCAACGGTTTGAGAGATTAGCTCCTGGAAAAACAGAGAGACAGATAGACAGACCCTCTTATAGAGGGCTAGCCGCACCATAACACATTTTCTTAAAATAAAGTATGTAATTTATAAATGTATACATTTCCCAGCACATTGTATCCTCCTCAAATCTCTGTCTATAACCCCTTTCTCATTTGAACACTGGAAAATGTCCAGGGAATCAGGTCGGGACATTGTCCGACCTGATTCCCTATAGCATGCAGCAGGAGAATGCAGGAGAATGTCCGTTTCAATGTGCGTTCACAAATAGCCTGTTTGATAAGGAAAAATAACATTGGTCTGTATGTACAGACGAGAGCACACTGCGTGTAGCTCGTTGTCTACATTTACTAAAGAGGCATTTAAGTGTAGTCGAAGCCTACACACCTAGCTGTTCAGTCATCCTGCCTTGGATACTGCCGTAGACCTTCTTGCCTGGCCGCGGTCATAGAAGCAGGATGTTGTGTGGGAGTCCTGACTGCTGCAGACCATGCTGAATAACTGCTACAGTAGCTTGCATAACGTCTTCAGGCTAGGACTCAAGTCTAATATGTACATGTCAGCCATGTAGTCTTTGCTTCCTCCAAAGAGGATAATATGATCTCCCACCATGCAACAACACACCCAAGACATTGGACATGGGCCTTTCCCCTTGGGCTCAATCTTCTTCCAGGGAATGTCTCTGGATTGAATTTCCAGCGATCATTGAACTTCCGATCCCAGCGGAAGCCACCACACATGTACAGCTCCCCATTGTAGGTAAAGGCTGAATGACCGCATTAGAGCCTAGGTGCCCGGACCGCTAGGTCAGCGGCCAGGGCACAAGGGCCAGAGAACAACGGCCACACACCCCCTTAACCCACCACCACCACTTCATTACTGACAAAAAAAAAAAAACATCGCCCTTCAGCCAACCAAGGCCACTGGCCATGACGACATCCCCACCAGATTCCTTAGACCGTCTCCATTACTCCGGAGCACACATTACAAATGTATCCATCAGTGTCAGTGTCACGTCCCACAAATCAAGATGGCGAGAGTACCCCTCTGTATAAAAGGGAAACAAATGAAAACCTGGCAACTACCGCCCCGTTTCCATCTCAAAAGTTATAGTGAGATTAATTCACGAACAGATCAACAGCTACCTAGATGAATGAAAACTGCTGTTTGAATTCCAATCTGGCTTCAGAACATCCCACTCCACTGACACATACTGTATTTGACTACACCAAACGTGAGGTAGACTCAGGCAAATAGACAGCATGGGCATGCTGTCAAAAGGCATTTACTGTCAATCATTCAATTCTACTGAATAAGCTGAAGGCGATCGGTTTTGATAACACATCTGTAAACTGGATGAAATCCTACCTTGAGGCAGGCCCGGCACCACGGGGGGGCCTGAGGGGGCCTGGCACCCTCAGTTTCAAATTGTGCCCCCTCAGTTTATTTTGGAAAAAAATATATATATTTTTTATAATATTTTTTTTGATAAAAAATCTGTAAAATCAGGCAAAAATACGAATTAAATAACATAAGCCTAACCTAACCCTAACCCTAAAACCGAAATAAAGTAACAAAAAAACGCCCAAAAACGGCCACAATCCGCGCAATTAACCACGCATGCTGCGCGACTAGTGTGTACCCTCACAATTTTCAACTGCACCCTCAGTCATTTCATCCTGGCGCCGGGCCTGCCTTGAGGGAAGAGAACAAGTGATTGATGTCAATGGAACCAGGTCCTCGTCCCTCCCAGTGAACTGTGGGGTTGCCCAAGGAAGCATACTAGGGCCATTACTGTTCCTTCTATACATTAACGACATGAAAGCAGCCTGTAACTGCAAATTGTTCTTGTTCGCTGATGACTCAGCACTCCTGGTCTCGGGCGAGGACAAAATGCAAGTTGAGGAAGCTCTCAGTTCTGAACTCAGTCAAATCCATACTTTCCGATAAAATCACTACACCTTGGTTAAACAGAATCTATTCTTCTTGGATCCAAACATTCCCGTAGTAATGTTAATGCAAATTATTTCAAGGTCAGAGTTGATTATATAGTAATCTCATGCAAAGAAGAGGTTACCTATTTGGGCTGTATTCTTAACAACAAACTGACAGGTGAAAAAACATTTTTGGGCAGAATGTCCTCTTTTTTCAACAAAAGAGCTCTCAAGACTCTTGCCGGAGCTCTCATTCAATGCCACTTTGACTATGCTTGCACCTCTTGGTTCTTCAACATCTCAATGTCACTAAAAACTAAGCTTCAGAACTCCCCAAAAAAAACTGATTCGACTACTTCTCGGCCTAAAGCCCATGACCCACCTAATTCCAACACATTTTGCTAGTCTGGGATGGCTCAGGGTAGAAGACAGTGTTAAGCAATTAAAAATGGGATTGGTATTTAAGATAGTCAAAGGGGCAATGCACTCAATACCCTCATACCTGACTAACTACTTCTGCAAACTGAGTGACACCGACAGCCACAATACTAGAGTGAGTGACAACGATCTGGTACCATCCATCTATAGAACAAACATGGGAATATTCTCATTCTACTACTCTGCCACCAAAATGTGGAATGCCTGA
>NC_137612.1:48982053-49004553 GCF_963280865.1 Gymnoscopelus braueri | reverse complement strand
TGGAACGGATTCCAGTTCCTCGATGTAGGATCCGGTTCCTCCGGTTCCAGATCCCAACCCTAATGCCCTGCACCTGGCACCTTACTGTGCATGTTTTACAGTGGTGGAAAAAGTACTCAAATGTTTTACTTAAGTAAAAGTATCAATACTGCAATGTAGAAATACTCTGTTACAAGTAAAAGTCCGGAAAAGTCGGGAATTCAAAATGTACTTGATTAAAAGTATTTGCATCAAAATGTACAAAAAGAAAAAGTACTCATTATCCAAAATGTCCCATTTCAAGTTTTCAAATCTTTTGAAAATAGCAGATCTACAAGCTCACAATGCGTCGCATAACAATCAAAATCTACAAAGTAACTAGTAACAAGTTTTCAAATAATTGTAGTGGAGTAAAAGTTCAATATTTGCCTCTGAGATGTAGTGGAATAGAAGTAAAAGTATTGGAAATACTCCAGTACAATACAAATACCTCAAAATGTTACTTAAGTTATATACTTAGTTACTTTACACCACTGGTGTTTTATGAACTAATGTTAATAATGTTTGTTCTTATTCATTGGATTATTTTTTCTTAATTAATAATTGTGAAAAGGCTCGAACAGCCAAGGCTCCAAAGACAGTCAGAGATGCATTTTGGGGGGGTTTTATTTCACCCAACTCCTCCATCGAACTCCAGTGCAAGAATATATACATTAGCAACAATAATACTGGCCTAAAAGTAAAAAATAAAGCAATGAGAACAATAAATAAGCACTTAAGGCAAACACGTATAAACAAGACCCAACTGGATAAAAGCTCTCTTCAGGCTAAACCTTAATCACACAAGGTCCTGTAGCTCTCCCTCAGGGATGTTACCTGTGTTTCTGCCCATATTGAACTAAGTCCCTATCTGTCATTCTGTCCCTGCAGCCTCCCTTAAATAGGGAGTGGATCCTACCACAGGACACAGAACCAATAGCAACAATTCCAAATACTTCCATAAATACTCCAGAGCTTCTCTCGTGCCACAGTATAAAAGTAACCTAAACATTCCTAATGATGCGTTACAATTAAACAAATGTAACTTGGGGTAAAGACTCAATGATAGTTTAAATAAACACAATACTCCTACAGCATATGAAACACCCCTCCTCCACCACACTTGGCACCTTCCAATCAAGGGGATTGCCACCAGCAGTGTAGGAGAGACAACCAGCAAACAATCAGTGAACATTTCATTATCAGTACACAAGTTTAAAACCATTAGTCCTTGCATAACTTTCAATGCAGTCAGATGTGTGTGTATATGTGTCTATAGGGCACGGGTTGCCCCATGACATTTCCCCCCCTTCTGAAGACACCCTTTGTGGCGTTCTGGAAAGGGAAGTCCACTCCACAGTTCACTGACCCATTCCCCATAATGGAAAGGACCCAATGGCGAATGTGTGCTCATGTTCTTCCACCCACCCAGGTTGGTTCTCCCAGTGGCACCGGTGCTGCCGCCGTTTCTGCTGCCGCCGCCGCCCCGTCGCTGCCACCGACAGGCTCTGCAGCCCCAGTATGCGCACTTGGCTGCGCCCTGGTTGCCCCACTGTCCACTGGAGCCGTGTGATCTGGTGGTTGAGAACTTTGAACATCGTTCCACTCGTTCTCAAGCTTCCTCGTGGCCAAACCCGCCTCTCTGGAAGTGGTTGTGTCCACCTTGGGCTGGAAACCTTCCTCGATGGCTCCCCCTGTGGCACCCTCTTCCTTCAAGGGCGTGGCTCGCTGCTGCTGGTGATGGTTTTTGGAAGGCATTCTGGATTGTCTTTTCTTTTCTTCTGACACCACATGTGAAAAGGCTCGAACGGCCAAGGCTCCAAAGATAGTCAGAGATGCATTTTGTTTTTTTTTATTTCGCCCAACTCCTCCATCGAACTCCAGTGCAAAAATATATACATTAGCAACAATAATACTGGCCTAAAAGTCAAAAATAAAGCAATGAGAACAATAAATAAGCACTTAGGTAGGGTAAGTGATATTTTTTGGTTAAAACAAAAAGTATTTTGTTAAAAGGTTAAAGCACTATATTCTGATAGTAATCATTGCTATAGAGTGTTTGTTCAGTAACAGGAGTCTCCCCGTCTCTCCAGCTCTTTAATAAACAGAAAATACATGTTCCGGTAGGTGTCAAAATCTCAGCCAATCAGGAGAAGGTACCCATTTTTAAGCTTCATTAATCTATATCCTGATTGAGTTCTCTATCCTGATTGATTGGATAAAATTGGCAATGAAACTGAAACTGAAACGAAAATGCATTTTCTGTTTTATAAAGAGCTGGAGAGACAAGGAGACTCCTTTTACTGAACAAACACACTATAGCAATGAGTACTATCAGAATATAGAGCTATTTAACACTTATTTTAACCAAAGAAAATCACTTACCCTTCCTTTAAGGCAAACACGTACAAACAAGACCCAACTGGATAAAAGCTCTCTTCAGGCTAAACCTTGATCACACAAGGCTGTGTAGATCTCCTTCAGGGATGTTACCTGTGTTTCTGCCCATATTTAACTAGCTCCCTATCTGTCCCTGCAGCCTCCATTAAATAGGGAGTGGATCCTACCACAGGAGACAGAACCAATAGCAACAATTCCAAATACTTCCATAAATCCTCCCAGAGCTTCCCCCGTGCCACAGTATAAAAGTAACCTAAACATTCCTAATGATGCGTTACAATTAAACAAATATAACTTGGGGTAAAGACTCAATGATAGTTTAAATAAACACAATACTCCTACAGCATATGAAACACCCCTCCTCCACCACACTTGGCACCTTCCCAATCAAGGGGACGGTCACCAGCAGTGTCGGAGAGACAACCAGCAAACAATCAGTGAACATTTCATTATCAGTACAAGTTTAAAACCATTTAGTCCTTGCATAACTTTCAATGCAGTCAGATGTGTGTGTATGTGTCTATAGGGCACGGGTTGCCCCGTGACAATAATAATAATAATTTCTTAATTTTCTAATTAAACATCGATTTTTAAACTTTCAGTTCAAGTTCAAGACAGCGTGAGGGATCACTTACATTGAGGGATTTTGTTTATAGAATTGTTTGCTTCACAGATTTTTACATAAATGCCACTGATAAAGATAAGGAGTCATGCTGAATTGCTGAGAGACACGAGCACTGTTGACAACACAGCTGTGTTTCTGTCTGTGACCAACGGCTTCTATCCATTCACTATTTATACAGAGAGAGAGAGAGGAGGGAGAGTGGAGCAACAGTTGGGAGAGAGTGAAAGGGAGAGAGATGTAACTTCATTTCAAATTAACTGACCGCAGACATCTAGTGGTGGAACTATGACACACACACACACACACACACACACACACACACACACACACACACACACACACACACACACACACACACACACACACACACACACACACACACACACACACACACACACACACACACACACACACACACACACACACACACACACACGGCTGAGACCTCATATGTCCAAAACTGTTACTTTTCAAGATTCCAAGTCAAAAACAGCAAAAGCAGCAGATCTACAAGCTCGAAACGCTGCACGAAGTAACATGCTTTCTCGAGCTGCTTTTGGATGATTTTGTGTGACACTGTAGTACGATCAAGTAGGGCGCAAAAAGTTAGACTATGGAGATAAGCGGTTTCTGCCAACGATATGTCGATTATCTCTTTATTTTGAGCTTGGGTGTACATATGGGAACCTGGGGGGCTCTGGTTCTCCCCATAGGAACCTGGGGGGCTCTGGGTCTCCCCATAGGAACCTGGGGGGCTCCCTGTCTCCCCATAGGATCCCACTCTAACAGAGGCCTTAGAGTGGAATCCTATGGGGAGACACAGAGCCCAGGAGGTTCTGAGCTGTTCCCCTCTCCCCTCTCTGTGGAAAACCTCCATGTTTCCTGTGTGGGAAAATGAAAGCCGGTCCCTCGGATAAGATTAGTGGAACAGCCCGTTCACCACTTAAACCCTATATGGTAGACCGGAGTCCTTCAGGGCTCTATACTAGTGCTAGTGTCTTTTATGTTCTCTGTTATTGTGGGGAAAGCTTTCGCAGAAAATATTCGATCTGCTATTTTCTGCAAAAGCTTTCCCCACAAGACGGACGCTGGGGTTTAAGTGGTCAATGGTCTATTAGAGTGGGGATCTATGGGGAGACACGGAGCCCCCCACATACCCTGTGTACCCCATGCCCCCCATGTACCCCGTGCCAACGTATGCCTGTTCCTTACAAATGGGGCACGATTTAAAAGAGAAATAAACAGGCTTTCCAACGGCATACAAGTTATTGCCAAAACAACATTGCTACAATAGAGAAATAATGGACCAAACACAAATTGCAGAACCTTTTGTGCTACAGTATGTTTGTATACACAGGGTAACCTACAAACCCAGGCTCAGACACGTGTGACTTACATATATTAACTTACAAAATCACACAAAGGCTGCTGAACTTGACCCCACGTGTCTAAAAAAAAAGCCGCACACGCACACACACACGCACGCGCACACACAGTGTGCGTTGTTGTTGTTGTCGTTCCATTTTCCCGCCAAATCTGGCCTCTGGCAGGTCGTACATGACAGCATTCCCGGCCTTTCAGAGGGCCCTTGCCATGACGACCAACTCCTTCGCCATGACAACGGACTGTCTCATATTGCCTGGGTACCACGTGAGAGACCGTTCTCTGATAACGCACACTCGCACGCACACACACACACACACACGCACACACACACACACAAGCAATACATTACTTTGGTCAGGAAGTATGAAGGACAGAACACATACCGTACAGTTACATCATCAGTACGTATCAGACTGTAGTCTGTACTGTAAGCCTGTCGAGTGGAAACCTTGTATGTCCAAAACAGTTCATTTTGTATAATTATTTAAAAAAAAACATTTTAAATAGCGAAAATAGCAGATCTACAAGCTCACAACACGCCACAAAGCGACGCGCTGTGAGGTATAATGAGTTTATGTATATATAATGTGTATCATGCTGGAAACCTTTTATGTCCAACATATTTATAAGACCCACAGACAGACACACAAAAAGTAGACATTTGGAGATACAAGGTTTCTGCCATACAGCAATGTTATCAGACTTATAACCCATGCATGCATCATTGCCTGGACTCAGCCAACAGGGTGTGGTGATTATGTAATACATATAAATTAAAACAATATTCTTCTTCTTTTTTTACAACAGATTAGCAGATTAGTGAGATGAACTGAGTTCAGTGAGTTCCTAGAGATGTATTCTACAGTGACCTTACTTAAAGGAAGGGTAAGTGATTTACTTTGGTTAAAATAAGTGTTAAATAGCTCTATATTCTGATAGTAGTCATTGCTATAGAGTGTTTGTTCAGTAAAATGAGTCTCCCATGTCTCTCCAGCTCTTTATTAAACAGAAAATGCATTTTCAGTGCTCTCTCCTGATTGGCTTAAATGTTGTCACCTACTTGAAAATGTACTATATTCTGTTTACTAAAGAGCTGGAGAGACCACTGTGACCGAACAAACGCTCTGTAGCAATGATTACTATCAGAATATACTGTAGTACTTAATAATATCACTTTCCCTACCTTTAACATAGCATAACCCAACATAACCTTAAAACATGAACATAGAGAGAGTTTAGAGACATTTATTCTACAGTACAATGATGACCTTACTTAACATAACATATCGTAACAACAGTATTGTGTTAAACTAAGTGTATGTTGTGATAGTAGTCATTGCTATAGAGTGTTTGTTCAGTAACAGGAGTCTCCCTGTCTCTCCAGCTCTTTAGTAAACATACATTGGGAAACCAATGTCATCGAATCAGGAGAGAGATCTCATACAGGATACAGGATCAATTGGAAGTGATGACACAAAGAAATGAGCAGAAAGAATTGGAACTGGAATAAAATCAAACCGCCCGCAGGACACTGTGGGTACTGTATGTGGTCACATGCAGCATTAAAACCGGGAAAGCATCTGTCATTTTAGATTTGAACCATTATCTTATACTTTGGCTATTCAAAAATAGCACATATACAATACAAGCGCTATGAGCTTGTAAATCAGTTTATTTTTAATCATGAAAATGCGTGCAAATCTTTGAATATACATAATTTAAAGGCTTAAAGCCAACATTTGTAACTCAAATCTTTGCTTCGGGGGATTCTACAAATGTCTTCTAAATCCTAACAGTATTTTTGAAAAAAATTATGTTGCTGTAATCAGTGGTTCTCAAACCTTGATATGTATGTGTCCGCCGACCCTCATATAAAAATGTGTTGTTGTTCCAGGAACAAGAAGCAAAGATTTGAGTTACAAATGTTTGCTTAAAAAAATCAAAGATTTGCACACATTTTCAAGATAAAAAAAAAATAGCAGATATACAAGCTTGTGCAGCACCGAGTGCAGCGCTATGAGCTTGTATATCTGCTATTTTTGAATAGCTAAAGTATAAAATAATGGTTAAAGTGGTTACACAGATGCTTTCCCGGTTTTAATGGGTGAACTGGTTGAGGCCAACATTTTAACTACACGATGGATAATGCACTCACCCTTAATGGACGTGTGTGTGTGTGTGTGTGTGTGTGTGTGTGTGTGTGTGTGTGTGTGTGTGTGTGTGTGTGTGTGTGTGTGTGTGTGTGTGTGTGTGTGTGTGTGTGTGTGTGCGTCCTTGTTCGTTTAATTTATTTGTAATGCCTTTTCTGTAGGCCATTTTATATTCTGTGAATTGCAGGTTTCTCATGATATTTGCTTGCGTGGAAATATAAATCTTGTTAGTCATTGGTGTGGTGGTGATATATGAGCCGGTCAGATATGGACTGTGATATGAAAATAATTTATGAGCTGCTGATCCGCAGTGTTCCACACGACAAATCATCTCAGATTGAACTGATAATATTCTATAAACATGAACACACACACACACACACACACACACACACACACACACACACACACACACACACACACACACACACACACACACACACACACACACACACACACACACACACACACACACACACACACACACACACACACACACACACACACACACACACACACACACACACGCTGAGCCAACACTGAGTCAGTCTCTATATATGACAGGATCAGTTTGTGAAAACAGAAACGTCTCCACAACCAACACATTATCACAGCAGCATTCATAACCGGTCTGACTGGATGTATATCATGACTAAACATAATGGATACCCAGCAGAAGTGGAAGATGTTCCCCCGATTTAGCAATACCACAATGTAGAAATACTCTGTTACAAGTGTCATACAGCCTCGGAAACCCATGCCTTTTTTTTTGTTACAAAAGAAAAAAGGCTGGGGGAAGATCCCAGGAGCTGTGGTCTCAGAGCGGGAGTGAACCTTGTTGTATCCTAACCAATCAGAGTGCATAGGGGCGTCGCTTTAAATTTGGTAACGTCAGCGTGTTCCGTGCACAGGCCGGGGGGGGGGGGGGGGGGGAGGGGAGGCGGGGACATAGATTGGTGAAGCAATAGGAAGCGGCGCAGGAATCCGGGCGCCAGGGTTTGGATCCGCCCTTCAAGACCATCGATTGGGCTCGTTCTTTCAGTCTACAAGTGTCATGACCCTAGGGCAGTGGTTTTCAACCCTTTTCATATCAAGGTCCATTATTTATTCGGTATTTGAGCCACGGACCACCATTGGATGAGATTTAGCCTCTCAGACCCAAGACTTTGAATATATTCAAAGATTTGCACAGATTTTCATGATTTTTACAAAATATAACAGATCTACAAGCTCAGAGGGCGGCACTATTTTTGAATAGCCAAAGTATAAAATAATGGCTATAGCTCAAATCTGAAATGAAACAGATGCATTCCCGAATTGAACAGGTTAACTGCTTGCAAATCGAAAGTGAAAATCTAGGGAGTTTATGATGATTTTAATAGTGGAGAGACCACCTGCTTCAATGGACATAAATGCATTAGAAGGCTCGGCTCCTATTTCTACATTGCCCCTAATGAACTGCAGCAGCCAATGAGGTATCTACGTTTCTATAGTCACCAGTCCATAGAGGTCTTCCTCCTGACCAACCTCCAACCACAACCAGCTTCTGTAACTGACCCCGTGACCCCCCCAAAATAAATCATATTTGAACTGGGGACTCCCCACCCTGATAAGCACTTGGAATGTATAGGAGTTGAGGCATTCAATTTTCTGTTCCACAGATAAATATTGTGAAAATAGCAGATCTAAAGCGAGGCGTTGTGAGCTTGTATATCGGCTATTTTCTAAAATGTTGCCTCATTCTTATATTATTTGACAATTTGGCCAATGTTTGACCAGTTTTTATAATATAGTTTGTTGATTACTTTTGATGCAGTGATTTTCTTTTTATTTTATTTCTCTTTGAGCTATTAAAAAAGGTGTTAAAGTTCTTAAATTGTCACTTCAATGTCATCTGGGGACCGCCCAAAAATCATGTGGGGACCTCCCTGGGGGTCCCAACCCACAGGTTGAGAACCACTGTATTAGAGTTGCCGCGGTTAACAAGTGGTTCGATGTCTAGCCGTAGGGGTGGGTGGCCCTTCTTTTTTTTAAATACTAGTTTGTACATTATGTTTATGTTTACCTATGACAAAGGTAAGCATTGGATTTTCTCAGGATTTTATGTCCAGGGGTACACCCTGAGGTATGTTTTCAAATTCTACTATACATGACTGGCAAGGAGGGAGTACATTTTTGTATGTTACACCTAGTGACTCCTAGGCTGGGTCCTAACAAGTAAAAGCCCTGTACTCAACATTTGACTTGAGGAAAAGTACAACAGTATTTGCATCAAATTATACAAATGGCAATAGTATAAAAAATTGGGCGTAAGTGGTTAATGCATGTTTTGTAAAGTAACTAGTCACTTTTGTAGTGGAGTAAAACGTACAATATTTGCCTCTGAGATGTAGTGAGTTAGGGCATTCACCGAATAGTCAAATATTCGAATATTCGAATATCAAACCGACTATTCGACTATCAAACCACTATTCGATTATTCTATAAAAAAAAAAAAAAAAAAAAAAAAAATCTATTTTAGATTTTTTTAATAGTGGCTTTTCTACAGCAGACACGCAGCTGTGAGCTCTGGTGTGATGTCAACTCGCATTCCTTGAGTCGAGTCATCAATGCCATTAAAAATAATAATAATAATAATAATTATAATCAAATCGATTAATCGAATATTCGAATACTTATAGGTCGAATAATTCGAATGCTAAAAATCACTATTCGTGAATGCCCTATAGTGAGTATGAAGCAAAAAAGGAAATACTCAAGTAAAGTAAACGTAAGATCAAATGTACTTATATATATTGTTATGTAAAATGTAAAGTATCCACACATTATCAACAATCATTAATTATATCTACGTAGGAGCTCTTCTGTGTCTGGAGTCATAATGTCGTGTGTTTTATCACAGTGCAAACAATTCCAACAGTCCACTCACACTAAAACTAGTCTGTCGTTTCAAAGGCTCGCCGATGAAACGTCAATATGTACAGTATATTTTATCACCGCATTTCCTCAATAAAACAACGACACAACACACTCAAACTGAGGGCAACTCGGCTCGTGAACGCACATAGGTTTCAGACTTACTGCAGGTCATCATAAAGGTTATCTGATATGGACGTAGATCAAACGGTGCCCTACAAGGGGACATTTCCTACTTTGAAGTACTGATGTGTTATCTCTAAAATAAACAAAGTCACTGATGGCAGGGCCCGGTACGGCGCTGTGACCTGCTGAAAGTTGGCACTTTCCGATCAGTGGTGGAAGAAGCCGATGCCTACACACCCCTACCACAGACACGCAGATTCCTTGCGTCCTCCAGAGCAATGCTTCTCAAACCTTTTCAAGTCAAGGACCCCCCAAATTGATATGTATTCGGCAGCAGACCCCCTCTGAAAATGTTTTGTGCCAGGGATCCCTGAAAAAAAAAGCACTTGGAATTGTATAGTAGTTGAGGCATTACATTTAGTTTGACTCGGTTCTACAGATAAATATCGTGAAAATAGCCGAACTACAAGCTCACAGCGCCTCGCAATGCGAGGCGTTGTGAGCTTGTAGATCATCTACTGTATTTTCGCAATATGTGCCTCGTTCTTACAGTAGATAATATTTGACAATTTGGCCAATGTTTCAAAAAAAATTATAGCATTGTGAGCTTGTAGATCATCTATTTTTGCAATATGTGCCGGCTCATTCTTAGGTAATATTTGACAATTTGGCCAATGTTTCAAAAAAAATTATAGCATAGTTTGGTGGTTACTTTTCACGTAGTTATGTCTTATTATTTATTAGGTATTAAAAAGGTCTCAAAAGTCCTTAAATTGTCACTTTAGAAATGTACAGATACCATGTATACATGGTTTATTTACTGTTGGGTGAGAGAACAATGGCCCCCGATTCACTAAGCAATTTACGACCATATTTTGATCTTACCGGCATTTAAGACAACATTTTGCATGAAGAAAATGGTCTTAAATGCCGGTAAGATCAAAATATGGTCGTAAATTGCTTAGTGAATCGGGGGCCATTGTTACACATTAAGAAAATCATCTGGGGACTCCCTCCCCAAAACATAATTTGGGGACCCCCAGTTTGGGAACCATTGGCCTAAACACGCTTCCAAACGCTCAAGCCCATTGCAGAATATATGCTGGAGTCAGTGCCTTGTTGTCACACTGCTGGTGTTTGCAGCATAGCGTAAAAAAAGCGACGCAAGCTTTCCCTCTTAAAAAAAAAATACCGGGTAAACATCATGGAAAAAAATTTGGACACACAGCCTAACAGTAACAACTATACTGTACACACATACATATACGAAGGTAACTACTTGACAGCTTAGTGTTGTTGGATCTATTGTTCAGGATATAAAAGATGTTATTTTAACACGGTTACCAGTTAAGTCCTACTTCCTGGTCCCTGGCTGGTGTTGTTGACACAGTAGGAATGTTTGTCTAAGGTTAGGACGGACTTCCCTGTTGACTTTCCCAAGCTAGCTGTGATGCTAACCTAAAGAGCAACCGTACACACACACATTCTAGGATTCCTTCTCCGCAACACTGGGACGTGGACAAAAATTGATGACGCATGTCATTCACTTCATCTAAAAATGCTCTCATGTTGGTGACAAGCCGGTCGGCTGTGAATTGGTTCATTTTTACCAATTATTATTGTAGTTCAAAAGGGAAATTGTGTTATGTGGACATGGCTGAATAATAAAGCGATACACGCCACAAGAGGCAGTGGTCTGCAGTGATTTTAGAAGGCTTTAAATACTAAAGCATAACAAAAAATATGAATATAATTATAAATCATCGCTGTCGGGTGGAAACCTCATGAGTTCAAAACTGATCTGCAAGCTGAAAAAGCTGCACAAAGCGACACGTTTTGAGCTTGTAGATCTGCCACTTTCACTATTTTTGAATTTGAATCGTGAAAAGTAACACAATGTAGGAGAGACAGACAGTAGGACAGCTGAGAGGGAGACAGTGTAGGAGAGACAGACAGTAGGAAAGCTGAGTGAGAGACAGTGTAGAAGAAACAGACATACAGACAGTAGGACAGCTGAGAGGGAGACGTGTAGGAGAGACAGATAGTAGAACAGCTGAGAGAGAGACAGTATAGGAGAACTGTATAGGGAGACAGTGTAGGAGAGACGCTATGGACAGTAGAACAGCTGAGAGAGAGACAGTGTAGGAGAGACAGTAGGACAACTGAGAGGGAGACAGTGTAGGAGAGACAGACAGTAGGAAAGCTGAGTGAGAGACAGTGTAGAAGAAACAGACAGACAGACAGTAGGACAGCTGAGAGGGAGACGGTGTAGGAGAGACAGGCAGTAGGAAAGCTGAGAGGGAGACAGTGTAAGAGAGACAGACAGTAGGACAGCTGAGAGAGAGACAGACTTGGACAGGGAGGATAATGTATGCGTCATCTATTTGCGTACAGCCGGTTACATTGTTTTGCTTAAAGTTACTGCTTAAAGTTGCTGTATAGGGAGACAGTGTAGGAGAGACGCTATGGGCAGTAGAACAGCTGAGAGAGAGACAGTGTAGGAGAGACAGACAGTAGAACAGCTGAGAGAGAGACAGTGTAGGAGAGACAGACAGTAGGACAGCTGAGAGGTAGACAGTGTAGGACAGACAGACAGTAGGACAGATGAGAGGGAGACAGTGTAAGAGAGACAGACAGTATGACAGCTGATGGGGAGAAGGTGTAGGACAGACAGACAGTATAACAGCTGACAGAGAGTCAGTGTAGGCCAGACAGAGAGTAGCATCTTTGCAAAGATGCTGAAAGAATTCAAAAGAACGCCCTACTTGATCATACTACAGCGTCACAAAAAAGCATCAAAAGTAGCAGATCTGCAAGCTGAAAACGCTGCGCGAAGCGACACGTTTTGAGCTTGTAGATCTGCCACTTTTACTATTTTTGAATTTGAATCCTGAAAAGTAACACAATGTAGGAGAGACAGACAGTACGACAGCCGAGAGGGAGACAGTGTAGGAGGGACAGAGAGTAGGACAGCTGTCCTACTGTCTGTCTCTCCTACATTGTGGGAATACATGCAGCATCAGTATGACTTCAGCATCACCTTCTTAACTGTGTTGATGATTTCCTCAACATCTGACATCACAAACAGTCTGTCTCACACTGTGCCTGAAAGTGATTTGTCATCATCACTGGCAAGCAAGGCTAAAAATACACCAGTGATGCTGTAAGTGGGGGAGGGGGAGAGAGAGAGAGAGAGAGAGAGAGAGAGAGAGAGAGAGAGAGAGAGAGAGAGAGAGAGAGAGAGAGAGAGAGAGAGAGAGAGAGAGAGAGAGAGAGAGAGAGAGAGAGATTGTGTATATTGCATCTATGTTACAATAGATGCAATATAAAGTCATGCTAGTTGTGCGTGGATGCGTGCGTGCGTACCTCTGTGTGTTCCATGTACAGTAACAGGCTGCTGTGACCTCATCATCAACTCCCTCCATCATGACTTCTGGGGTGATGTCACACTGTAGGTGATGATGTCATCATGGTTTAGGTGGTGTATCTTTGTAAAGCGTGGGATAGGAGGAGAAGGGTGACTTATAATAGATGAATTTTCTTTTTCATTAACTTTATATATTCTATGTCTATGTCATACATGGGCAACTGGCGGCCCCCACCTTCACTTAATGCGGCCCGCAGGTTAATATCGGAATACTGACATATTATTTCAGCTGTCACAATTCCAAACGTGCAAACATGACCCGCTTTAATTACTTCAGTCTATATGAGTAGCTTAAAGGATCTACGCCATGAATTAAAAAATAAAAAATAATATTTAATATCATATTGTTTATGTCCCTCAAACGTTTTTAAAAAGGTTTGAGCCTAAATCAAGCCTCAGATATACTCATTCCAACTAACTTCTCTCTGGCTTATAAAGCACTTTCACCTGCAATACCACATTGTCCTGTTTGGCACGGGGCGCTATTGAGACAGTTTGTATGCATGTTATCTCCTGGTTCTGTGTGGAAAAAAGTTAAAAATATATATATATCTTTATTTTTTTTAGTTGGAACTGAAAAACGGGAGGGATTGTACCCTAACGTGACGTCACGTTCGGGTGCAAATCAGTTTGGCCTGTTTTGAGACCAATTTACAGAAAACCCCAGATATGCTGTGAAAGCCTGAGTGTTCAAACTGGGGTATTTTTGGGATAGAAGAGAGGTAGGGGAGACCAAAAACACACACAAAAAAAGAAAAAGTTAAAGTTCATGGTGTAGTCCCTTTAATGACTAGTATTACAATTCTATTGTCTTCTTTATGTCTTCTTTAAAGCTAATATAAGTATAACTAAATGCATTTGAAACAAAAAATATCTGGATTCCAATTCAAAAATAGCACAAATAGCAGATCTACAAGCTCAAAACGCGTTGCAGCGCGACACGTTTTGAGCTTGTAAATCGGCTATTTTTGCTTCTTTTGTGTGAAGTTAAAATATGGAGATAAGAGGTTTCTGCCCGACAACAACTTTATGCAATGTGGCCCTCTGGAGTGAGTGTGGAAATATAGTGGCCCTCTCCATCATCATTGCCCAGCCCACCCCTGTTCTATGTGCAGGTGTATATATATATATATGAATATATGTACTGTATGTGGTATTATGAGTTGCTGGTTGGGTATACACTGGAATGTTTGTTATTTTGCTTTTGTTTTAAATTGATGTGTCTGATAATCCCATGTGGGATGGGTCAAGTAATTGTCCGGACACGGAAATTGGCAATTACAATATACTTAAAGTACCAAAAGTATAAAAGCACTAAAATGTTTGAAAATAGCAGATCTACAAGCTCACAACGCGGCGCATCGCGACGCGTTGTGAGGTTGTAGATCGTCTATTTACAAATATCATATGTATAAAATAGAAGTGGTTTATGTATATTTTATAATATAATGATTTAAATCTACAAAGTAACTAGTAACAAAAGTTTTCAAATAATGATAGTAAAAGTACAATATTTGCCTCTGAGATGTAGTCGAGTAGAAGTAAAAGTACAATTGGAAATACTCCAGTTAACTCTCTCAGTGCCACGCCCCGAGATATCCCGAGTTTTTCCCGAGTACCCTCAGTGCCAGCACGAGAAATCCCGAGTTTTTACTTTTGACTGTGGTCGCGCTATACTGTTTATTTTTCATGATCACTTTCACTTCCTGACTCCTTCAGACTCATTGGGTTCCGGTTTCATGACGCAGATTCCGTTTCCGGTCCTCATTTTTTCCCGCGATCATTTTCGGCCAGAATAGGGAAAGTCACGGTTTTTCTCTCTGTATAAAAAACAAACGGAGAGGTCCACGTCTACTCTCTTTGGTCTGGGTGACGATCAGTCATCGTAGTCGTGTATCACATCGTAATTTAGCCCGATCAACGATTGTCAAAAATGTCAACATCCGGTTATGACCGGATATGACGTGAGCCTGTTTGGGAGGGGGCGAGTGAGCCAGCGAGATCATCAATGTGTCGATTTGTTGCTCTCTACTGGTAGAACTGTATTATGGGTTTAAAAACCCAATCAGATCATTTATTTGAATGAAAAATTACAAAATAAAAAAATAAAATAAAAACGCAAATTGCTGGCACTGGGGGAGTACTTTATGAAAATACTCTTGGCAGTGAAAGAGTTAAGTAAAAACACCTCAAAATTGTACTTAAGTACAGTACTTGAGGAAATGTACTTAATTACTTTACACCACTGCTCAGCCCCTTAGCGTGTTTTTCTGTGAACTAAATAAAGGTTGAAATGAAAAGAAGAGAGCAACTTGATTGGTTGAACCAAAGATGAGAGGACACCTCATCCACCTCATCTTTCACTGATCCTTGGATAGGATTAGTGGAATGGCCCCTTAGCCAATTAAAACCGGATGAGCATCTGTGTCATCTTAGATTTTTGCTGCAAGCTTGTATATCTGCTATTTTTGAACATTTTTGAAAGAGAACTACTGATTTAGAGGGCATTTGTAGAATCTGCCTCAGGTCTTAATGGGTTAATGGCCTGGAGTTCTATTAGACCTCTCTAATACATAATACTGTATGTCTCTGATGACAAAATCAGTGGTGGAGAAAGTACTATTTTTGGGCGGTGAAACCGCCCCTATAAGTGAGGTTTGGATATTTGTACAACAAATCCTGCGCTGTGATTGGCCAAAAATGTACCCCGCCTAACCCTGCACCGTGATTGGCCAATCACAGTCTATTCAGGACTGTGATTGGCCAGTGTCACATGACACATGTGCATAGCCCTATATAAGAAACCATAACTTAAAAAAACCCATAAATTTGTTTTTTTTTAGTTATGGTTTCTTCCATCATAAAGAGTGCTTCAATAAATGTATTTATTTTTTGTAAATGATTGGTTGACTCCATTCAGTATTGTGATTAGCTAGCAAGACACCGCCCACTTCACACAGGGTGTGATTTTTTTATTTTTTTATCAATATTGCAAAGTAGAAATTCTCTGTTACAAGTATAAGTCTGGAATACATTTACTTGAGTAAAAGTACAAAAGTATTTGCATCAAAATGTACTGTCTTCTTATCCTTGATAAGAAGACACTGTTATTTCAGTAAATGCATTGTATTTTACTTCTCTTTTTTTAACACAACATTCAAATAGACCCATCTATCTAAATTAGTTCAATCCGCCATACTGTATACAATACATATCAGAGGCATCATCTGCAGGTGTTTAGTTTGTCTTTATCAGATAGAGTGTTTTATTAGCAGCTTGTACTGTATCTCTGTAAGTGTGTGTGTGTGACTCACAGTGTGGTGACTCTCTATTTCTGCTCCTATTGTCACCTGCTGGGACACTACGAGGTGACACATATCTCACACCTGCATGGGGACAAAGTCGCTCTCTTTCTCTTGCACGCACACGCCCACACACACAACTCATTTTCACACACACACACACACACACACACACACACACACACATACTTTACACCACTGCTCAGCCCCTTAGCGTGTTTTTCATAGACCTGGCTGTGGGGGTGTGTGGGTGTGTGTGTGTGGCAGAGAAATATCAATTTCTCACAGAACAGGCAGTCATAATGGCTGGTGAATCATAAAGGGAAACTGCCGACTTTGAACTTAAATGCCATTGTTGTACACCCATGACGTTAAATGTGTCATTTAAATCAACTGTAACAGATACACTATACATATACGAATAATACATAATACTGATACTATTCAACATGAATGATAATGGCCACGTTTCCCAAAGAGATCCTACGTAGTTACGTGCAGTCCTTACGAAGGCTCCGGTAAGAAGGCTGCCAGATTGCGAGAGAAATAAGCAGCCAGGTCTATGAAAACAAGCCCAAAACAAGCGACTAGTAGGCCACATGACCTACAAGCTCACAACGCGTCTTCATCGGTTAACAAGTCGCTTATAATAAGCAGACATGGCAACACTGGCAGTGCACCTTGTTTTGAGAGAGTATGCTGCAGCAGCGCAGTGATTCTGGATGTGGACACACACACACACACACACACACACACACACACACACACACACACACACACACACACACACACACACACACACACACACACACACACACACACACACACACACACACACACACACACGTGTGTGTAAACATGGCGAGCGCAACAGGAGGGTTTATTCTGGCAGTGAATGAGTTAACATGAGAAAGGAGGTTGTGCCCCCAGAGGCAAAAGCAAAGAAACTTTTATCCTTTTTATTTCATTTTTTTATCTGAGGAGACACATGGAATGTACACTCACTCCATGGGCCCTATTTTGCGCGTCTTAATTACGGCCAGGTAAGGCTGCCTGGGCTGGGGTTGGCAAACAATTTGCTATATTGGGGAGATCAACAGGAATCGGCCTCACTGATTGGCTAACTCAACCCATCAGCTTCACAATTGGCCAAGCTTTGCGTGACATTTGCGCCACTGTACCAATAAAAATCGTAGCGCACATGATAGCATTGCATTTACAGTCCAACACTCCACTTTTGATCCATAGTTCCTCTGGTGTGTCAAATGTTGCACTGGACGGTGCACCTGAAAGGAGGACCGAAGAGATCCTTCTATGCTGCTGTGGCAGTAGGGAGCAAGCTCTACTCCTTCGGGGGGTTCTTTTACGAGGGCGATTACACAGATACCGACATCTACGACATGGGTCTGATCGCTGTGCACGTCTTCAACACACTGTCTCTGCGCTGGATGAAGTTGCCCCCGGTGACAACTGGAAGTGGAGGACGTCCCCTTGACGTTCCCTCCATGCGCGACGGCCACACAGCGGTGCTGATAGACGATACCATCTACATCTGGGGAGGGATTACTTACACAATGTCGTACTGCAATGTGCTTTACGCTTTGGACGTCAGCACCCATGCATGGTTCAAGCCCAAGATATCTGGGACTGTTCCAGAGGCGACGTGCGGCCACTCGGCCTGTGTCTTGGGGAAGGTCATGTACATCTTTGGAGGATTGATCCCGCTGACTCGGTGGACAAATGACATCCACAAGTTGGACACCACCACAGTGATCTGGTCTTTGATTTGCACCAGAGGCGCTCCACCACCTGCTTCATCGTGTCACTCTGCCACCGTCATCGGGACACAGATGTTTGTGTTTGGGGGCGACGCGCAGGACGGGATCTTCAACGACATCACCGTGTTTGACACAGACACCAACCGCTGGCTGTGCAAGCCTTTTGCACAGCTTCCACCAAAAGGACGCAGGGGTCATTCAGCCTTTGCCCACAACGGAGAGCTGTACATATTTGGTGGCCACGACTTTGACGAGGACCAGAGCTTCAATGACGTGTGGATATTCAACCCAGGGACCTTCTCCTGGAGGAAGGCTGAGCCCAAGGGGAAAGGCCCCTTTCCCCTTCTGGATTCGTGCTTGTCCGGGATGTGCTGTTGCATGGTGGGAGATCGCATCATTCTCTTCGGAGGTCTCAGATTCATGCCTGATGACCTGTACATCTTAGACTTAAGTCCTAGTCTGAGGACATTGTGCAAGCTAGCAGTTATTCAGTACGGTCTGGAGCAGTCCGGACTCCCACACGACATCAGGTGGGAAATGTCAGCCTGCCAACAGCAACAGAGGAAAAGTAAATTATCCCGCCTGAAATCATTCAGACGGGAAAGAAATAGCACAGGAATGTGCTAAGTGACACCAACCAGGAACTAAGCAGCATCATACAGGAGAATAGAGAACTACGACCAACTGAACTGCGGCAGGACAGACATGGCTGCAAAGATCTCTGAGAATAGAACCTTCTAGATCTCCTCCAGGAATGGATGTGGAGACAAGATACTTTGTGCAAAGGAACGGTTACGGGCGAGGACTTCAGAAACTGAGGTTTGTCAAGAAGAACTGTGAGTGAGAAAGGACAAATTGATTGCAAAGGTGGATACCTTTGTGTTTTTTTTTTTTAATGTTGATTTTTGTTTTTGTTTGAGGCGAGAAGTACAGAGACCAGAATTGGCAGTTACTGGCAGTGGTTTTCAAACGTGTACAAAGGGTCAATTTGGAACCCCCTCAAGGAACCATGAGGGTCCCTGTACTCCACTTTGAGAACTACTGGTTTGTATACCGCAAGTAGTAGATATGAATCGCCAGGTACTTTCTGAAGGCTTTTCAGTCGTGTCAACCTCACGGTGAAAAGACGGGTTTTTGTTCTGAACTGACTAATGTCATCCAGTCTAGGCTGGATATGGATTCTATTTGGTGAATTCATCCCCAACTAATATCAGTATTTGGGTGCCACAATGTTATCCTTCCCCTATTGTTCCCCCACATTGAATCTAGTGCCGCCAGTCGCAAACAAGTTAGAATAACACATGGACATACCAAACAAAGTATACCAAGACATATTTGAAGAAACTTGGCAGATTCATGAGAGGTGTATAGGTAGGCCCTACCACTAACGCCATTGGTTTCTGAAGGAATTCTTTTTGGGAGCACAGGCTATATCCATATCAGTTATTTCTCTCTAGACCGGATCAAAAACTGCACGAGGTGATCACAGTCTAGTTGTGTCCAAGAAAATACTTTTCACGGGCGTGGGGTGGCACTTTGCCACCCAATCCTGTTATCACAGTTTGTACATGACACAGGAAATAAGTTTTGGTTGCTCCCCAAATATAAAACATCTGCTCTACTAGAGCAGTGGTTCTCAAACTTTTTCATGTCAAGGACCCCCAAATAGATAATGTATTTGGCCGCAGACCCCCATCTCAAAATATTTTGTTCCAGGGACCCCCAGAAGCTAAGGTTTGAGTTAAAAATGTTCGCTTTAAAAATATATATTCAAAGAATTGCACAAATCCTCAAGATTAAAAAAAAAAATCACACCCAGTGTGAAGTGGGCGGTGTGGTCATCACAGTGATGGAAGCTCACTTCAAAAAATAATGTTTTTTTTTAAGTGCATAGTCCTATTTATAGGTTATTAATGTCATCATGTGTCTCGCTAGCCAATCACAGTGCTGAATAGAGTCAGCCAATAGTCAGCCAATCACAGTACAGCTAGGGGTGTACTAATGAGCCAATCACAGTACAGAGAATGAGGTGTCCCAACCCCACTTATAGGGGCGGCTACACCGCCCAAAAATCACACCCAGTGTGAAGTGGGCGGTGTGGTCATCACAGTGGTCATCACAGTGATGGAAGCTCACTTTAAAAAAAAGTACAAACTAGGGGTGTACTAATTATGAGCCAATTACAGTACAGCGAAGGGTGTACTAATGAGGTGTCCCAACCCCACTTATAGGGCGGCACCGCCCAAAAATAGCAGATCTACACGCTCATAGCGCGGAACTCTGTGCGCTATGAGCTTGTAGATCTGCTATTTATGAATAGCCAAAGTATAAAATATGGTCAAAGTGGTTAACATGATGGTGACGCTATATTAACAAATTTTAGGACCCCTGGGGGTCCCCGGACCCAACTTTTGCAGTTTGCCAGCAGAAGATGTTCACGCTGCTTAGTGCTTACATTAAGTTGCATGACATCACTGTTATGATGATAGGCCATCATGAGGGCTGGTCCAATGTCCTTCGCAAACTGATTGACTGAAGCAACTGATTGCTTATTTGTGTGGTTATCTCCAAAAGTATGACCAAATGAATGGTCATCAATCATCAATTTAGTTGGAAAGGACACGATATTTATGTTGATTCCACATTTTTATATGTTTGAATAATAGACACAGTGGACTGGTGGCCATCTTGAATTTGACCTCTCATGGTCCTCAGAGGTAAAAAATGAGCCCTGCGGTTTGACTCAAGAAGACACTTCCGGTTGGGCGCCGGACGTGTCGCAAAAGCGCGACAGACACGTTGCATAGTGTTCGAACACTATTAACATCAGATCTCTCCCGACAACAAAAAAAAAAGCTATTAAAATACGATTTAGAGAAAGGACCATAGGCGCAAGTTTTAACTGCGGTGGACCCGTTACGGAGTTATGACATTTCTGTACTGTACGTCGTCCTAGGATATCATAACATCATAAGGTGAGAAAGCCGTCGGGCGAAATTCTCCTTTAACAGTGGTTCTCAAATATTTCCATGAAAATGTTTTGTGCATTTGTGTTGTTAGAATGTTTCAAAAATATTCCACATTTTATTGCAAGAGTTTTTGAAAATAGCCGAGCTTGTAGATCTGTTATTTTCAAATAGCCGATGCATATATAGTAGGTTTAAAGTGCTCATGTGGCCCAACTTGCTTCTTTTGGGCTTGTTTTCCTAGACCTGGTTGCTTATTTCTCTCACAAAATATGACAACACTGCCTGTAAAAATGAGTCCTCATTAACGTCTGCCGATAGTTTGTGCTCAACTAAATGACAACTTTTGCCAACAGACTGCCAGTCTGCTGTAGTCGGTTGTAGTCTGAAGTAGTCTGAAGTAATCTGTTTGGTGGAGAGTCACCTTTAGATGACCAATGTTATTTTCCATTAATAAAATACTTCCGTGACCCAAGGGATGAGCGAGTGACATCAGGACTTGGATGCTCTATAAGTGTTGAAGCAAGGAACTCTCCCTGCACAAGAATGTAGACAGCCAGTACAACCAAAGATAATTCAGGATGTATATTAGATACATTAAATCCCTTGTATAATCCATGAATAGGCTTCTCAAGTAAATAATGATGTAAATAATGATTTTGTCGTTAAAACCAAATGTGTTTTTTGCTTTGTTTTGTTGAAAGGTTGAATCTGTATAAGTAAAGAATCAGAGTCCTTCCACCACTGCTATTCTGTCACACATGCTGTATGTCTCTGCATCCTTTTGTCTCTCGCTATCTCCTACTTCTGCCCCATCTCTCTTTTGTTTCCGTGTGTGTGTGTGTGTGTGTGTGTGTGTGTGTGTGTGTGTGTGTGTGTGTGTGCGCGCGTGCGTGCGCGTGCGTACGCTTGTGAGGACCAAATGTTCCCACAAGTATAGTAAGATGTGATAAATAAGCATTGTGAGGACCATTTCGGCTTACAGTTGAAAATGCCAAAAATGTTGTATTCATAAAATCGCTTACCTAAAATGTCCTCAAAAGTATGGTAATACAATTGTGTGAGTGTGTGTGTGTGTGTGTGTGTGTGTGTGTCTTTTGGCTTGACGTCTCTCTGCCCTCTTCACTTCTTTCTCTCTCATTCTCTCTCAGTGACTCTCTATCTTTTGTTGTGTGATAACTTTGTGCCGGGAAATCTGAGATAATAGTGAGTCTCAGGAAGTCAGCTGGCACGCGTGTGTGTGTGTGTGTGTGTGTGTGTGTGTGTGTGTGTGTGTGTGTGTGTGTGTGTGTGTGTGTGTGTGTGTGTGTGTGTCTCAGCAACAGATGCTGTGCCGGCCATGGTAACTTAATCTATGACTTTAGAATACTGAGGTAATGACACGCATAGGCACACACATACACACA
>NC_137612.1:48822053-48979553 GCF_963280865.1 Gymnoscopelus braueri | reverse complement strand
CTGTCTACATCTACAGTACAATGTCACTAACACTGTCTACATATACAGTACAATGTCACTAACACTGTCTACATACAGTACAATGTCACTAACACTGTCCACATACAATACAATGTCACTAACACTGTCTACATACAGTACAATGTCACTAACACTGTCTACATATACAGTACAATGTCACTAACACTGTCTACATACAGTACAATGTCACTAACACTGTCTACATATACAGTACAATGTCACTAACACTGTCTGTCTACATACAGTACAATGTCACTAACACTGTCTGTCTACATACAGTACAATGTCACTAACACTGTCCACATACAATACAATGTCACTAACACTGTCTACATATACAGTACAATGTCACTAACACTGTCCACATACAATACAATGTCACTAACACTGTCTACATACAGTACAATGTCACTAACACTGTCTACATACAGTACAATGTCACTAACACTGTCTACATACAGTACAATGTCACTAACACTGTCTACATACAGTACAATGTCACTAACACTGTCTACATATACAGTACAGTGTCACTAACACTGTCTACATACAGTACAATGTCACTAACAATGTCTGTCTACATACAATACAATGTCACTAACACCGTCTACATACAGTACAATGTCACTAACACTGTCTACATACAGTACAATGTCACTAACACTGTCTGTCTACATACAGTACAATGTCACTAACACTGTCTACATACAGTACAATGTCACTAACACTGTCTGTCTACATACAATACAATGTCACTAACACTGTCTGTCTACATACAATACAATGTCACTAACACCGTCTACATACAGTACAATGTCACTAACACTGTCTACATACAGTACAATGTCACTAACACTGTCTACATACAGTACAATGTCACTAACACTGTCTACATACAGTACAATGTCACTAACACTGTCTACATCTACAGTACAATGTCACTAACACTGTCTACATCTACAGTACAATGTCACTAACACTGTCTACATATACAGTACAATGTCACTAACACTGTCTACATCTACAGTACAATGTCACTAACACTGTCTACATATACAGTACAATGTGACTAACACTGTCCACATACAGTACAATGTCACGAACACAAGACAGTACCCCAGTACTTTAACTCAAGTACAATTTGACAGGGCGCCGGCTTTCACTTATAGTTGAGTAACATTTGACCAGGTACTTGGGATGAGTACTTTATCCACCACCACACCACAGAGAGTATTCTCTCATCGCTGGTTTATAGTTTGAGTGTCGACAGGTTCTTAGTTTGTTGGTCGTTAGTTTGAGTTAGGATTGTGAGTGTTTTCTCTGTGTCATGTTCGAATGTTTTGTTCAGTGAAGATGTTTTTCATCAAATTAAGCAGCTAAAAAATTAAGCGCAGCTCAAATTAAAGTGTTTATTAACACCAAACAAGTGGAGTAGGCAGTAATCAAAGTCCAGGTACAGGCAAGGTCAATACACAGGTAGGCAGTCAGAATAAGGAGGGAGTAAGGGTAAAACTAAACTGGGAAAGCTAGGTGAACTAAATACAAGGCAACAACGAGGCAAGAACTAACATAAACTCACACGACCATATACAACGAACCAACAGTGAGCTGAAGCCAACACATGACTTAAATAGACACAGGACAAACTGGACACAGTCTTAAAAAAAATCTAAAATGACACAGATGCGTTCCCGTTCTATTGTACCAGTAAGTGTTTTCATTTGAACCAGACTCACTCTAATATACCAGTATGTTTTTTTTATTTGAACCACACTCACTCTAATGTACCAGTAAGTGTTTTCATTTGAACCAGACTCATTCTAATGTACCAGTAAGTGTTTTCATTTGAACCAGACTCACTCTAATTTGAAAGTGTTTTCATGTGGAACACAGTAATACAGAGTGTGACCTATATTTGATGTCCTCAGAGTTGCTGATATAGAGCAAAGTTCACAACCCGGCCTCTCTCTCTCTCTCTCTCTCTCTCCCTCCCTCACCTTCCCCTCTCCTTCATTTCTCTCTTCTCTGTTACTCCCTCTGTTACCACCCCCCCCCCCCCCCATATCTCCATGCCTGTGGTTTTCCAGTAGGCGTGTGGTCAGGACAGCATGGCAGATGGCAGGCAGAATGTAACGCGCACGCACGCACACACACGTGACTTACAATACAAAGAATTTGTTAAATTACACAGTATGAGATACTTATCACACACAGACACACACACACAGACACACACACACACACACAGACAGACAGACAGACAGACAGACAGACAGACAGACAGACAGACAGACAGACACACACACCTTCCCTCTCAAATAAAGATATGAGTCAATTTGTTGATGTGCTGTCCTGAGTTTGGGATATGCGTTGTACACTTCCCGTGCACGCACGCACGCACGCACGCACGCACGCACGCACGCACGCACGCACGCACGCACGCACGCACGCACGCACGCACGCACGCACGCACGCACGCACGCACGCACGCACGCACGCACGCACGCACGCACGCACGCACGCACGCACGCACCAGACATAACAGTGAGAGGACAGAGGGCAGATGGGACGTGGGGAGTTGTTACCCAGATTATAACCTGTGACTGTTACAGTAAACAGTAAGGCTGATGGGCGGTATGACTTCAAATCAATATCACCATTATTTCACACTTTTGCCTCGATTGTGAGGCAGAATAAATTCCATCAATTTGACAGTACTTACAGTAAGTATATGATACAGGCTTAAGTGGTTAATCAGATCAGACTACAGTACAACACATTAGACTTTTTCGTGTCGATTCATTGATATAATTTTACCAAATTACTAAAAACACCCCTGCTCTCTTGATTAACCTACATGAGCATGTTCCAGTATTGTGTGGTCCCCGGCCATATATCTAAATGACGTTTCACCTGTTTCAATTGAGGGCCATCAGTCAGCCCCCCCCCCTCGTCTTTGCCCATGTATTTAATAAGTGCAGGAGTAGCTTATCCTAATAAAACTGCTGGTTTATTTGTGCCAGGAACAGTCTATCATGTGGAATAAACAGGACGTAAGTCAGATGTTTTAGTCGTGTGCTCATTTAATGAATGAATCATCGGATTTGTTTTTTGAAAGAAAGTGGCTCATGTAACCGCAGAAACGCGCACCGTGCCAACATGGATAGCTGGCGCGAGCTTGAAACGTGCGTGAGAACGCACAATGCCATCGACGACTGCACAATGCAAATATTCAAAGAAAATGCTGTAGTAGGTCTGGCATCTTGTAGAATGACACCGTGGTCATAATTCCACCCTACATGAACCAAATAACGAGAACTTTCCTGGTCTGGTGGAGCTGCATGCTGAGTTCGACCCAGTGAACGAACAGGTCAAACAAACGTGGGACCATGGGCAAAACATTATTGTCTCCGGCAGGCCGAAAGGCATGGCGAGAGTATGTTTTACCCCCTGTCCGTCCGTCCTCGCGTGTGTCCGTCCGTCCGTGTGTCCGCCTGTCTGCGAGCAGCTAATCTCCAACACCGTTGGCCCGGTCGCTCCGAAACTGTGCACACACACACTCCCTGGATGCCAATTCAGAACCTCTGCCCCAATGGGCCTGATATAGCGCCACCAGGAGGCCAATTTGTGCAAAACCCATTTTGCAACAGATTTTATCCAAATGTCATGCAAATCGGTACATAGTATCTCTATAGTCATGTGATCAACACGGATTTGTCCGATTTTCCATATTCCATCCTCATTGGCTAAGGTTGGCCTCCAAAGTTTGCAGGATTGGTCCGTTTTCAACAAAATGCCTCAAATCATGAACGCAGCTTAGCTGATACAATGATAACGATAGCTTAGCTGAAACAATGTAATCGTGGACTTTTCATGGTTGTGGTAACGATTCAACGTTGGGTCGTAAATGACGGGGTTGTCAGACACAGCCAGGAGGAGGATCAAATGACCGGCGCCCAGTGCGCTACGTCCAAAAAACACTGGACACAGGGGGCTCTGAAGTGTGCTGGGAAGAGGAGAGCTTCAGCACGTCATTTACAGACAGGCGCTGGCAGCTCAGAAAGACACACAGCCCCTAAACAACAAGGTTAATAGTGACATACAGTGCAGAGAGAACAATGAAAGATACTAGGATACCAGGTGAGGACACAGGACTGAGTACAGGAACAGTAGTGAGTATTGTAACAGTACAGTGTACTCTGAATGCAGCAGGTACTGTTACAGTAGCGTGTTGTACTTTTCCAGTACACTGGAACAGTACAACATGCTACTGTAACAGTACTACACACAAAGTATGCCTACAACATGCTACTGTAACAGTAGTACACACAAAGTATGCCTACAACATGCTACTGTAACAGTAGTACACACAAAGTATGCCTACAACATGCTACTGTAACAGTAGTACACACAATACTGGAACAGTACAACATGCTACTGTAACATTAGTACACACAGTACTGGGACAGTGTGGCCTCCTGCAGACTAAAGTCAAATGGTACCGTGGTTTAACAACAGCCTGTGGGCACGCCACACACACACACACACACACACACACACAAACAAATACCATGCACAAAAGCATATGCCCGCTGGCATATACAGTACACACACATACTGTTCAGAAGCAGACATGCACACACAGCTATGCACATGCCCCCCCCCCCCCCCCCCACACACACACACACACACACACACACACCACATCAGAGAAAGTGACCACACACTGAGTCACTCCTCCCTGACCCGTTTTTCTTTCTTTCCTCCCTCTCTCTCTCTCTCTCTCTGTTTCTAAAACAGTAACACTCCCTCTCTCCATCTCTCTCCCCTCTCTCTCTCTCTCTACCTCTTCCGCTCGCTCTCTCTTCCTCTCTCTGACTCCCATTTAGTGAGCAATCAACTATCATTGCGTGCACGCGTACACACGTACGTACGCGCACGCACGCACGCACGCACGCAGGCACACACACACACAGATCATGAGACACACTTCCTGTGTGAGATGGAATAATAGGAAGGAAATGCTGGAGGGTTGAGGGTTCAAAACCCAGGGGGTTAAAGACACAGATGTGAGTTAAAAATGTGTACAGTATATATGTACATTATATATATATATATATATATATATATATATATATATATATATATATATATATATATATATATATATATATATATATATATATATATTTATTAGGGGTGTGCCGATATATCGTCCCGCGATATATCGCGACGATATGTATCGTTTTGGGGACAAAAATATCGTTTTGAAAAAAAAAAAAAAAAACAGCCCCGAGGTGAAAAGGGTGACATGTTGTTTTTTTTTGGGTCAGGTGTCACACTATTGCCCTAAGTTTGCATGTCTGAGTAATGCAAAAACAGAATTATTTGTTTGCATTTGCTTTTTTTCTCCCCCATATATTTTCATTATAAAATCGTATCGTATCGTATCGAAGTTGTGAGCCCAATATCGTATCGTATCGTGAAATGAGTGTATCGGCACACCCCTAATAAATATATATATATATATATATATATATATATATATATATATATATATATATATATATATATATATCAGAGGGGACCAGATTGACGTGGTGATGGAGAACAGATCCCAAACTATCCTGGGACCAGGATGATGATTTATAGTATATTATGGCTTTTATTACGCTGATAAGGAAATGCTCACTTTGTTTTATGAATCTTTTATAGAGAATATCCTTTGGGTATTGTACTAGCACGATGCCTGTTAAGGCCAGACCGCACCAATGCAACTAATCACAACTCCTTACAATAAAACAGTTTTAAGGCCAGTCCACATCAATGCAACTCCTTGCAACTGCCATTGGGGATGATGGTTGCAAGTAGTTGCATGGAGTTGCAAGGAGTTGCATTGGTGTGGACTGGCCTTTAGGAAGCCATGCCCCCGGTTATGCAATAGGCCTATAACACTGAATACCACCACCTTGTAATTTGTCTATTCAAAACATGTTGAACTACAAGCTCAATTGTCAGCTTTTTTCCCCAATAACTTTGAACAATTGTTTTTGAACAATTCTTTGAACAATTTTTCAAATACAGGCCTTAGTAACATTGTGGTATTGCTACTTTTACCTAAGTAAAAACTATCCGAGTAGGATACTTCTTCCACCACAGCAAAAGAGGAGTGGGCTGCAGTGCAGGCTGCAGACCACATAACTTCAACTAAACACAAAGAATGAAAATAAACAAACAATATAAATGACAGAGTGGAAGAAATGAGAACGAGGAGAACGAGCTGGTTTGTGGTGACATCTGGTGGTCGACAGCAGTACTGCAGGTAAGTCAGAGAGCTGGTGTAACACAATGTAATACCTTGATGCACACACGCACACAGACGCAAACAGTTGTCTGTTGTGGCTTACATTTGCTGAGTCACTGTGATGTTGGCGCTGACTCACAGCAGTTGCTGAGTGACCCTGGAGAGAGAGAGAGAGAGAGAGAGAGAGCGAGCGAGCGAGAGAGAGAGCGAGAGAGGACAGAAGAGAAACAGACAGATGACAAGAAAGTAGAAACAATCGACAGCTGAGAGAGAGAGAGAGAGAGAGAGAGAGAGAGAGAGAGTGAGAGAGGGGGGGAGAGCGAGAGAGAGAGAGAGAGAGAGAGAGAGAGAGAGAGAGAGAGAGCATTGGTCCAGTGGGACAACATTACAGCCGTTTGCATCAACCATGACTCAGCCTTTCTACAAAGAGTCACACAAACAAACATGACACCACATCTAGCTATGCTGTCTGTCTGTCTGTCTACCTGTCTGTCTGTCTGTCTGTCTCTATCTATCCGTCTGACTAGATGATTTCACCATGTGTCAAAGGTGAACTGAAAACAGATCAGTATACAGATGGCTAGACAGACAGACAGACAGACAGAGGTAGAAATAGCCGTCTCGGAATCGAAAGGTTCTTCATTTGATCCCCGGCTGCAATGTTGAAGTGTCCTTGAGCCAGACACTGCTCCTTTGGTTGTAGATCTGCTATGTTTTGGTGCACGACACAGCGTGCAACTAAGTATAAATCAGGCATAACTCTTAACTGTAACCCCTAAACCTGACCTCTAATCCTAACACCAACCCCAACCTGAATCTCTTCTTAATAGGCTCTATGCACAGCAGCCATATTGGAAAGACATTGGGCCTCTTCCTTACTTCCTTCCATAGGCGTTACCAATGATTCACAGTGGTTCTCAAATGTTTTCATTTCAAGGATCCCCATAACTCAGAGTGTACAGATAGAAGGTTCCATTAGTACGCTCTCAGAGTTACACACCCGTAAGGGGCCATTTGGAACCCCCTCAAGGAACCATGAGGGTCCCTGGACCACACTTTGAGACCCACTGGTGTACCGGAGTTTCCAGTGAGCCAACATGCACAATATCAGCACCCTGACTCTGTTTCACCACAATGGAGCAGAGCCTTCATTAGTATAATTGGTAACACCTGCTACTCTTCTGCCTTCCATTTGATGATCAAATGGACGGCAGTGTCCACACACAACTATAACGACAACTTTGGTCGGGGACCGTCAGTATCGCGTGAATCACTTTCAGCGTGATTTTGTGAACGACAGAAGCATTGAAAGGCATTCAAAATTCACCGGACGTCTGAGATCCAATCTGTCACACACCCTCGGAAAGTTCTGTTATCATCCCATTCAATCCGGGAACGCATCCGGGTCATTTTAGATTTTTTTGGCTATTCAAAAAAAGCAGATCTATCTTTCTTTTTTGTGAACATTTTTGCAAATCTTTCAATAGATATATCTTTTGTAACTCAAATCTTGGAACTTGGATGGATAGAGGTAAAGATGAAGGCACAAGAGAGAGTGAGGGGGTGAGAGGAAAGGAGAGAAAATAAGTCAGTCCAGCAGGGTGTGGCTTCATCCATCATTCAGACAGACAGACAAACAGACAGACAGACAGAGGGGTGGTAGGAGGTAAATAGAGATGTGCACACTCCTCTTTTCACCCATCCATCCATCATCCATCTTTTATCCATGTCTCTCTCTTCCTCCATCTGCGGTCGGTCTGTCCATCCCTCTCTCTGTCTCTAGGTCAGCTTCACAAGAAACCTTGTATCTCCATCTTTCAACTTTTTATGTTTTTTGTAGTTTTTTTCCCCGTAAATGAATACCCTGTTTCGTCATACAAGAGTGTTACACAGAGGTGGTGAAAATAGTAGATATACAAGCTTGTAGGTCTGCTGTTCTTCACTATTTTAAAATGTTTTAAAAAAAGAGCGGTTTTGGACATACAAGGTTTCCGCCCGACAGCGACGAAGTACAATTTGAGGTCATATCAGTCTGTAGGCTACAACGTCACAAACCACAACTATGGTATACACACATACACACACGCGCACAACTGTGTGCGGTAGTTAGTTTGTGTGGGAGCTCAGATGAGACATATACTTTAGTTAGTCGGGTGTGTTACCTGCTCTCACCCTTTGGAATGTGTTTTGTGTTGTATTTTCTGTGTGTGTGTGGGGGGGGGGGGCAGACATACTTCTACTCCATACTCCATGCAGACATACTTCTACTAGATTATTACTACAAAACATGCATTTGCCAGTTTAGTCCTATTTTGTACTATTTTCGAAAGATTATCATTAGTGCTTTGTAAATGAATGCTTTTGTTTGTTTGTTTAAACACGTTATCCTTTCTATTAATATGTTGGACTGAATGTGTATTTTCAGACAATACTTAGTAAACTTGACCATTGGCCCCGTACTTGGTCTGCTCTTTTTTCCCCTTCTACACCAAATATCTTTGCCCAAAATAGCTGACAACCTACAAGCTCACAACAATCTACAAGCTCACAACATGCCACAACTGTGAGCTTGTAGATCGGCTATTTCCCCCCCCCAGAATAGGCATGCATGGGGGTCTATACCGTTTCTGTCGGGTGGAAACATCATATGTCCAAAACTGTTACTTTTCAGGATTCAAATAAATAAATAGCAAAAGTAGCAGATCCACAGGTTCGAAACGCGCCGCTTCGCGCCGCGTTGCGAACCTGTGGATCTGCTACTTTTGATTATTTTGTGCGAAGCTGCATTATGACCGAGTAGGCGTTCATTTATGAAAAAACACAAAAAGTTCAAATAAGGAGATAAGAGGTTTCTGCTCAACAGCAGCGTTAGTAAGTAGAAACGAGAAAAAAAAATCAGACCACTTCTTCCGCCTCTGCTCGGGGGTGTTTGACAGGGACTTTGATTTGTGCACACAGCCTCTGAGTTCAGAGGAGACGCCTCCTGCCCCATCTGTGCATCATGGGGAACAACGGGTGCTACTGACAACGGCACCCCATCAACTATATCACCATCGTCACCGCAAATATTTCAGCTGTTTGATATGAGAAACATATGGATATACCGTTATAATGATGATCCCCGCCGAGATGAGCCGCACGCAGATATCTCACACACACACACACACACACACACACACACACACACACACACACACACACACACACACACACACACACACACACACACACACACACACACACACACACACACACACACACACACACACACACACACACACACACACAGCTGTATCTATCAAGTGAGCACAGTGGTTCACTTGTGTTATCAGATTCAAATTATATGACTGTGTCACAGCTTATTCCTTTAATTTGGGTTAGGGTGTGATGTCCGTACTAAAACTGGAAGATGCTTTATAAATACAGCTGTAGCCTCCACCAAATGGCTTGTGTTAGGGATGTGTATGGAGTACTAATCTGAGCCACACACACAACTCCATGCAGGCTTGCCAAAAATGCAAATAAACAGCTTAAACTTGGGACAATTGAAAAATCGGTTTTGTCAGTCCCTGCCTATGCTCCACCCACATGTACCATTTCAGATTGATTGGCCAATCCATTGAGATGCAGACAATTTTCTCTGTTTTATAGTTGGATTTAAGTGCGTGTGTGCGTGAGCATGTGCGTGAGCGTGTGTGTGTGTGTGTGTACAGATATTAATATACTTTCAAGGTGTTATGGTATTTCTATACAATACGGTGATATGCAAGATACATAGTGTACCCTGTGTATGTATTTGAGTAATAAAACACATATGTTTTAGTGGTCAGACTAGTAGATTGCGTAATAACGGTCTCGCTTGAAATGCTATATTAAGAAGGATGAAACATGATGGCACATATGATATCTGGACATGTCACAATGACCAGCCAATGACCCTTGGGTCTAAAGGTCTGTAAGGTCAGACTGGACATATTAGGACTGTAACATGAATTGAGATGATGGATGCAGGATGCTAAAATTGAAACACCTTGTGATAAGAATAGATTTCACTAGGTCTGCCTGATAGTAGAGAAGCACCGAGCAGGAACTACATGGGAGCTGATGCTGCTTCTCTGCCACGGCTTGTGATGTAAAGAGTCATTCCTGCTGCCTGCTCCTGCTAGATTAAACCTAGGATGTTGTAATGTATACTTTGTGCTGAATAAATGGTGAATACATGGCCAAAACCTATGAAATGGCCTTCTAGTGAGGTGTTTTGCCTCAAGTGAGGTCTAAAATGCCAGACCACAAAAGAAAAAAATAGTTTATCTAAGATATTTGAACTAAGGTTACAATTAGAAAAAGATTCAGGTTGCGGTTAATATTAGGCATTTAGAGGTTCGGGCTGGGGTGAGGTTCAGGGTTCCAAACGACAGGAAAAAAGCAAAAAAGATATATTTTCTTTTCACTAAACTTCCTTCCCATCCTAGTATGTCCTCACACGCATAGAAATACCGCATAGTGTGTGAGTGTGTGTGTGTGTGTGTGTGTGTGTGTGTGTGTGTGTGTGTGTGTGTGTGTGTGTGTGTGTGTGTGTGTGTGTGTGTGTGTGTGTGTGTGTGTGCGCGCACGCGCGTGCGCGTGTGCGTGTGCTCGTATTCATAATTTCCTGAAACTATAACCCACCCAACAGGGAATTAACAGTTTGCCAAATCCAGAGCTGGGACATTGAGATCTGCTATTCTGCAATAAAAGAAAACAGTTTTCAGCATTCCAACATGGGAAAGGCTGACAGCTGCTCGCTGATGATAGTCAGGGATCGCTCATTGTTATTCACCCATTACTCAAATAAGAATCATGGAATATAAGAGACACAGGAACTGCCGGTCTGGAAAGGGGTCATGATGCAGGACTACAATATTCTCTAGAATGGCGCGTACTGATGTGGTTGTCAACCATCTGTCTCTGGTTTATTACTTAACGTGCAGCGGTGGAAGAATTACTCAGATGTTGAGAATTACTCAACATATATTGGCATCAAAATATACTTAAAGTACCATTAGTAAAAAGTACTCATTATGCAGAATGTGCCATTTCACCATTTCAATGGGGGGGGGGGGGGTTAATTAGTTATTGTATGTTTTGTAATAATAATAAAAATCTACAAAGTAACATTGTCACTAACGTTTTCGAATAGAAGGGGAGTGAAAAGTACAATATTTGCCTCTGAGATGTAGTGGAGTAGAAGTATAAAGTACTGAAAAAGGAACGTACGCAAGTAAAGTATAAGTTCCTCCAAAAATAGTACTTGAGTAAATGTACTTACAGTTACTTTACACCACTGCTCATGATACAGAAATACAGAATATTCTACACCAGTGGTTCTCAACCTTTTCTGGATCAGGGCCCACCTGAACTTCTCGATAGCGTTCGCGGCCCCCCCCCGCCCATCTGGCATTTTCAGAGCATCGATTGTGTTCTGGCTTGGATCAATGGAACTAACGTACTATCCACAAGTTTCCTAGGGCATGGTGGGCATCATTTCCTGTCGATTTGATCCCTGATACCTGATCAAATCGACAGGAAGTGATGCCCACCATGCCCTAGGAAACTTGTGGTATCCACAGGGTATCACAATGATAACTAGTTTTTAAGGTTTAAAAGGAACAATGTCATGCCATTTTTATATATTTTTTTACAGATCTGAAAAAATATATATATTAACTCATTCACTGCCAGAACTTTTTTTTTTTTGCGTTTGCCCACTGCCAGAGATTTTTAATTTAAAAAAAAAAGTACTCAGGAGCCGAGATACAAAATGTTTAAGTTTTAAGTTAACAAGGAAGTGGATGGGAGTCTAGATCTTCAACAAATCATATCTCCTTGGTCTTTGGGTTAAAAAAAAAATAAATAAATAAGAAAAAAAAAATTTAAGTCGTTTTAGTCGTTCTTGGCAGAGGGGGCTTAAAGGACAAAAGTCGTTTTAGTCGTTCTAGGCAGGGAATGAGTTAATGTTATATGATCACTAAATCCACTTGCGATACCCTCACGGCCCACCAGTAGGTCCCCGCCCACAGGTTGAGAACCACTGTTCTAGAGTCATGTGCTGATGTGGTCGTCAACCATGTGTTAGTGTTTTACTACGTGTTGAGAGACTGTCAACATCCAGCAGCCAGTCAAAGAGCTTTGAATTGTCAGAACCCTTCACATTCATTCTAATGTCAAACACATCTGCTTTTAGTTCATATAGAATAGCGTTTCCCGAACAATGCGTCCAGGGACCCATTTTGGGTTGCAGACCGGTTTGCATGGGTCGCAACTGAATATACTTTCCAACATTTTTTCAAATCAAAATGATTTCAAAAGATTTTCAGGGCCGGAAAAAAATACAAATAAAAAAGCTTTTTTCATAGGATTTTCTTGGGGAAAGAAATGTTCAAAACAAGTTCTGTAGATCTGCTAATTTCAAGTTTCGAGTTACTTTGTTAATAAATGTTATTACATTATTATATTATCAATATAGTTATTATTACATTATATTATCATTATAGTTTACATTATTTGTATTTTTGATGTTACATTCTTCTTCCATCACTGCCAGATAGCACAACTTCATGTTGTGTAGCTTGCTATACGTCAAAATATGGAGGTTTCTATCTGACAACTAATTTAGGCAGTGACACAAAAATACAAATTATAAGTCACTGGTGCCATCTTGAGGACATGTGCCATGTGGTGAACTGCATGGTGATATCAAAACACCGGACAAGATTAATCACAAGTATACCATTATAGTTTTTCCTCATTTGCTTAGACACAATTCCTGGAACTCACCATTTTCTCAAATCACACAATCTTTTAGAAGAAGGCCGTTGCACACCTCAAAAGGCTGGTGACAGGTGCGTAGGGCAACCAAAAAAGGTGCAAATGTTCAGAAGGGGATCGCTGATAACAAATCAAAGAATTTGGTCCAGCACACTGTGGGTGTAGCCCTTAAATGTTTGGTGGTTGTAGTGCCCTGTATGTCTGTCCTGATAAAGGTCTAACACTAACGACCAAAACGTGGACTTAACTCATTCACTGCATAGAACGACTAAAACGACTTTTGTCCTTTAAGCCCCCACTGCCAAGAACGACTAAAACGACTTTGAATTTAAAAAAAAAATCTTTTTTTTATTTATTTTTATTTTTTCTTATTTATTTATTTAATTTTTAACCTAAAGACCAAGGAGATATGATTTGTTGAAGATCTAGACTCCAATCCACTTCCTTGTTAACTTAAAACTTAAACATTTTGTATCTTGGCTCCTGAGTACTTTCTTTTTCTATGAAAAATCTCTGGCAGTTTGTCAAACGCAAAAATAAAAAAGTTCTGGCAGTGAATGAGTTAATAAAGAGCAACATTTTTGCACGTTCCAGACAGTGTGTGGGACCTTTTCCTTTGATTTGTGATCACAGATCCCCTTCAAATCACACAATAAAAAAAGAAAAATAAGAGAAAAAAACCTCATACCAACAGTACAAACATATAGTTGCATGTTGCAACTGTTAATTTTAGTGGCATCAATACATAGCATTGCTGTCGGGCAGAACACTTGTATCTTTATATTGCTACTTTTGGATATTTGTTTTGGTAAATTAATGCCCTACTTTTTTGTACAAGAGTGGGTTACGCAAATATAGCAGAAATAGCAGATACAAGGTCGCAATGTGTGTTGCATCACGACACGCATTGTGAGCTTGTACATCTGCTATTTTCACTACTTTTCAAATAAATCTGAAAGTGGTTAAGTATGTCTGTGGATTGTATAAATATTTGAGCAATGAAAAGGTATTAACAGGAGCTTATGACTATATTACAACTACATTGGATCCATTGAAAACTCCTGAAAAGTAACAATTATGGACATACATGGTCTCTCCACCCGACAGCGCTGTGGATGTTCTTGCCACAACCCACCAAACGTTACGGGCTGTAAACTGGGATGGCGTGGGACTTGAACCTACAGCTCTGAAGAGGCTGTGGTTAAGATGACCAATGGTACAGTATATTCACCCTCTAGACAGGTTCTCCTAGTGCTCTTTAAGGTGGCTCTCCACCAAACAGACTACTTCAGACTACTACAGACTGGCAGTCCAATGAAGTCGGGACGACTCTGGAGATCAGTCGGTTGGAAGGTGTGGGAAAAAAATTGCTGAATGCACCTGAGAGCCGACACCGACAGACGGCTACCATGGTGCTAAAGATAGCCCATAGCTTGATGGCTTTCTCAATAACAAACACATGAACACGTAGATGCTTGAGTCATTTGAGAAATTATAAAGATAGCTACTACACTGCAGGGTGCTTCGGGCATGTGTACAAGGTTATCTGTATTTAGGCCATTTTGGTGTAGCCTATATCTTTTGTATTTAATGTGAATTAAAACAATAAATTGGCTACTGCATGCCTGCACCAAGCCGCAGCGTGATGCACACACGGCCATATCATTTTGCTTCAACTAATGATCAATAATATAATAAATAGCTAGAATGGTTAGGAACAAAATGTATGCCTGTCATTTCTGTTTGAGTAACCTACTGTATGACACTCACCGCACGTGCTACTGTAAGTGCTGAAAACCGCTCTTGCAGGGCACCGTCTGTCTGTCTGCTCCACACGTCCTAGACTCTTCTCCCTCCTGGCTCCCAGAACTGTGGAATGAACTCCCCGTTGTGGACTCAATACCCAATTTTCCAGTTCAAATCTCATGCCGAGCCAATCAAATGAAGCTATGGGGAAATGACCGGAACAGGAAACTGGTATGCCACCTTCTGGAAAACCATAACTACAGTTAAGCACAGACACAGAGCCTATTCCGATATTGTTCTTGTAAGTCGCTCTGGATAAGACCATCTGCTAAATGCCTAAATTGTCTGTCTGTCTGTCTGTCTGTCTGTCACTCAATGCTGTCCACACAATACTGAAAATACTGAGGTTTTAGTCATTGGTCACCAGGTCCAATGACACCAATGACTGCTCTGCCGGCCAGGAGCGGTTTTATTTCTAGATTCATCTTTTAATGATTGCCATACATGGATTAGAGATGATACAACTGGGGAAATGGCTGTAAACGGTTATGTATCTTCACTTACGAAGTACAAAAATTTATAAATTGTATTTGCCGTGCAATGGGCTACAAAGAAATACGCTACGCCTGTACAATCAAGTCTCACTCCAAGGTTTTCTGAGGAGTTGCAAGCCCTGAAACACCACAGGAGCAGGCACGCAACAAAACAAGTCACCCCATGTCTGCTGGTGTATTCAACATTTATTTTCATTTCATTTTAAAAACGGTTTTGAGGACAATATAAATACAATTCACCCAGCACACAACACTGGTTATCCACAGCAGCAGAACGCACACACACTCACGCACACACTCTCGCTCTCTCTCTTGCACACACACACACACACACACACACACACACACACACACACACACACAAACACACAACCCCAGCCCCTGATTAAGATGTTTAAAGGTGCAACATCCACCCAACCAACCAACCATCTGTAATAGCATAAAAAACAGCAACAGTATCAAACTGTTTCATACTGCCATCAGAATCAATGTCCAAATTGGATTAAATTAGCCCACAAAAACAAAACAAAATCCTTGACCACGACAAGCAGCACAGCTGTCCACCTCTAAAGGTTGGCTTTGAGTCAGTGTCGGCCAAATATTAGACTCGCGAGCCAGACTGTTGACTCCCATAATTTTCAAATGCTTCCGCCATACAGTCTGGAGCAATAGCTTGCTGCTAGGCAGAAATGAAAAAATATATTTTAAAGATATTTTAAAATATATTTTCGTGAACGGAAATGATGAATAAATGACAGCTTCCTTTTTCGCTTTCAGGAGGTGTAGTTCCAGACTCTAAATAGCATACGGAGATTGTGTTGTCTGGCAACGCGAGACTAGACAAAATGCTGTATGTACTTGTACAGGGCTGCCCAATCACATGGTCAGGGAGGCTAAAAAATAGCGGACCTACAAGCTCCTAATGCGGATGCGTTGTGAGCTTGATTAGGCCTCAAGTTAGGCTTAATGCCAACAACATTTGAAAGATTCGATTCCATGACGAGGACAATTTAGAGGGAAAATAATACCTTAAACATTGTTCTAAATTTTACAACTTTGTTGTTTCAGATACTGAACCGTATCCATTAAAGTTCCGTAACCGTGGTTTCTTTTCATGTCTGCGTATTTCTGAAATGCAGCTTTTTTTTCTTTTTCTCATTCCCTTTAGCCCAGTGTTTCACAAATAATGGGTCGCGAGATGTTCGGTCAGAGTGGTGGAGTAATAACAGAGGATTTAGTTTATGTTTTAATTGAATATCGTTGCTGTCGGGCAGAAACCTCATATCTCCATATTTCACCTTTTAAGTATACTTCTACAACTTTTTTTTTTTTATCGTAAATTAACGTCCTACTTCGTTATACAAGAGTGTTGCATAAAAGCAGTGAAAATAGCCGATCTACAAGCTATGGAACTTGCAGATCTGCTATTTTCACTACTTTTGGACATACAAGGTTTCCTCCCGACAGTCACCCGAGAGTCCCACTACTGTCGCCTGCTCACAATGCAATACTGCCCCACACAGGCAAGCTGCAGTAACTACATTATGTGAATTTATATACATTTCATACCAATGACAAAGTAGCCATGACACTTGAAGCTGCAATCCGTAACTTTGTTTTTGTGTGAACAAAATATCATTTTGATCAATCTGTATGGTGGAGCAGTGGTTCTCAAAGTGGGGTCCGAGGACTCCCAGGGGTCCTTGAGAGGGATTCCAGCGGGTCACCAGCTAAACCACTTAACTCATTCAGTGCCACTGGACGTCTAAGACGTCCGCTAATATAAGCCCTGAGTGCCACTGGATGTCTAAGATGTCCAATGAAAAAGAAAATATATATATATATTATTTTTGAAAAAAATGTTCAGAACCCAAGATATGATGATTTGAAGATTTGCTGCTCCATTCACTCTTTGTTTAACTTCTTACTGAAAAGGGCTGTATCTCGGCTCCTAAGCACTTTTTTTTACAATGAATTTTGGCTGTGGCACTCAGAGCCAAAATTCCATAAATAAGCTGGGCACTGAATGAGTTAATATAGCATCAAAATCAGTTTAACCACTTTAATGTATAATGTACAAAGGCTATTTGAAAATAGCAGATCTAATATTGTGGTCTGGTAGGACACCTACTGGTGGATAATAGGTACTGCATGCTCAAAACTCAATCTATCCTCTGCCCAAACAGGCTTTCTACAATAGCCCAGCAGTAGAAATGTCAGCACTTGCACAGGGAACTTGGGTTCAAATCCTAGGTAGTAGTGATGAGCGGGTCGACCCGTAACCCGCGGAACCCGCGGGTCAACCCGCGGCGCGGGTAGGTCGAGTCAGGATTTCAGAGAAAATTATGCGGGCTGAGGGTGAGCGGGTCAGCCGCTCTCCACGAAAAAAAAAAAAAAAAACCCTATTTTGACCAACATGCTTGTTTATTCAGCCCATGACAATGTTGTGCTACTGTAGACATTTAAAGGGACTTTGGGTACTTAAAAGAGCGCTATATAATATATATATATATTCCCACCGCGGGTCGCGGGGCGGGTTGAGCCATAGATTTATATATGGGTTCGCGGGGCGGGTTGAGGCGGGTCGCGTTCCGTCGCGGGTTGGGGCGGGGCGGGTCATGAAAAAACCCGACCCGCACATCACTACTAGGTAGCACTTGAAAGTTACGGATTGTGGCTTTATAAAACAGCGTGGCAGGATGTCTGAGTGTCTAAGTTAGCTTCTAGGTTCAAAGCCCACGGTTGCCATGCATTCTGCCCATGCGTTCTGTCCGAATTCCCTGTGAGCAAGGCACTAGTCAGAGTGAGAAAGGTAATTTGTCCTGGTCACAATTATTGCTCTCTGGAAAAATGTTGTCAAATTAATTCTAATCACTTTGAAAAACGTGTATTTGATTATAGTTGTTCAAAAACTAAAAAAAAAAATAGCCGACATAGTTCTGCCATTTTTATCACCAATAATAAGTTAAAAAATCGGGACACATGGGCTGCATGAATGCCGATACTGATGGTCGATATACTGGCCAAACCGATATAATGGTCGGGCTCTAGTTGTGATTAGGGTTGGGTCCTCCAACATCGAGGTTTATAACCTTCACAACCTTCTGAGCAACACAGACGCTGGTCTGACGCGTCGCGAGCGTTGCAATGTGTTGTGAGCTTGTACAGTAGATCGAATTGGAATCCAGACTTTTTTATTTTTTTACTTTGCTTCTCAGTCTGGGAAACTTCGAGTTGAGCCTGATTTCCAAACGTCACCTGTTACGTAGGCACGTCATTGCTGATTGGAAAGTGCTGAACGACTCACAGTAGGAAGGGAAGGGACTTGAATTTTTCCATTGGAAGGCGCTGGTCCCGCCCCGCCCACAGACCAATCAGAATTCTCGGAGCCTGGGTGACCAAGACTTGCCCCTTTCACATAGGAAGACAGCCAGACTGAGAAGCAAAGTAAAAAAGAAGAGAAAAAAAGTCAGCTGAACGAAGCGAACAGTCTGGATTCCAGGCTAGTAGATCGGCAACTTTTTGTGATTTTTTTTTTATGATCAACTCCCTCCTCAGGGATGGTTGTGTTTATCACAGAACTTCATGGGTTCTGGAAAAGTTTCAGGTTCTGGGTTACCTTTCATAGTCCAAAAGAGCCATCTGAGTGTCTACAAATGGAATCGGCTCCATTTATACACACTCAGAGTTAAACTAACACCGAAGATTTTACAGTGTAGATTGGGGTCTCAGAGATTTAAAAAGAAATGGTATCAAACAGGGGTTCCGTGGTCTAATGCATATCGTTGCCGTCCAGCAGAAACCTTGTATCTCCACATTTTCATTTCTACAAAAAGTTGTGAAAATAGCAGACCTACAAGCTTACAATCGGCTATTTTCATGATTTTTAATCATTTCTTTGATAAACGGTTGATGAACGGTTTTGGACTTTTTTTCACCCCGACAGCAACGATATCAAACTGGGGGTCCTTGAAACAAAAACAAAAAAGAGTTGAGAATCACTGTTAAAAACAATCATGAGGGATGACAGTGCAGGTTAGCTAACCGTACTAGCGTCAACGACATTCATTCATTCCAGGAGATGGGAGTCTCTAGCGGTGTCCTAACGGATGAGTCAATTGTGATGTCACTTCCCTGTTTCCCAGAGAACTAGGGTGACAAGCTGTCGTGTCTGTCCTCTTCTGTCCTCTTGCGAAGGAAGTGAATGTCATCAGATATTCATGGAAAAAAACCTAACAAATAAATACTGGAGCGGGTCAACGGAAGGACCAAAAACGTCACCTTGTGAGACCAAAGAGATGGAATGAAAACGTGTCATGGATTCAACTGTTCCTCTCTCTCTCTCTTTCTGTCTACTATCTTATTTCCACCAGTCAAAATAAAGATGGAGACAGAGAGAGAGAGAGAGATTTCAGCTTCCACACCCCTACACCAGCCGCCTCTCTCTGTGTCTCTCTCTCGCTCTCTCTCTCTCTCTCTCTCTGTTTGTTGATGTTGTAGAGTGTGTTGCACCGGTAGAGGCCAGGAGGGGGCACTGTTACGAGGTCTTGCCCAGCTCTATCTTCCTCTGAATGGCCTTGGCAGAGTGGTAGATGAGAGAGTCAATCAACCCAGCCACTGTAGTAGAGGAGGAGAGACAGACAGACAGATTGATATGAGCCAGGTGCTCTTAGTCTGTGATTAGACAGCGGTCTGTTGAGTTCAGCGGTCAGTATTAAAAAATAACACACCGATGAATTCATTGATTGACCAATCAGAATCATGCATTCAACCAAGCCGTGTAATAAAGTAGGTATAAACGGAGCAAAATGTATGTGTTTTCAAAGATACACACCCTAGTCTAGACTAGGCCTTAAACAGGTTTTAATATGTCCTGTGTTATGTTATGTTAGGATATGGTGTGTGTGTTTAATGATAAAAGATGAGTGGACTGACCTGTGAATACACCTCCTACGATGGCACAAACTCCTGTTAGGAAATGTGTGAATGATCTGAGAGAAGAGAAGAGAAGAGAAGAGAAGAGAAGAGAAGAGAAGAGAAGAGAAAAAAGTGGTTGAAATTGTTTTTAGTACAAGCTTCCAAGGTTTACAAAATACTTTTCAAAATAATTGAATAGAGAAAGAAGTCACAGTACCTCATAGTTACACAGTAGGTTTAGTTACACATTTGGTATTTGGTATCAAATGTATGTAATGTGCATGCTCAAAGAAAAAGAATTAAGAAAAAATTACAGATTAAGTAAAAGATGTCACAGCATCAGATATCAAACATGTAAGGGAGAGCAGCACCAATAAAGTGTATTCATAGTCATCTATCTATCTATCCATCTATCGATAAATGCTCAGAATCTCTGAGTGAGCGAGTGTGATTTCCCCCCCGCATATCTCGAGAACCGGCCGACCTATCGACTTCAATCATGGTGTGTGTATCGCAGAGGACCCGAGGGAGTGCAGTGCACAGTGCACGGGTAAAACAGGTACTCTGGACAATGGGTACAAAGGGTATTGCTTGCATAACCAAAGGGGCATGCGTTATTGACGGGCATCGGTCTAGTGCAGGGGTGGGGAGTTCCTACCTGTGTTTCTCTGTGAATCTGACCATCATTGGTGACAGCTCATACAAAACGAATACCCCCGGAAGCCCCTGATCTCCTATCAGCCCATTGGCCACTTTCTCATGCCTGGTCACAGAGAACTGGTTGGTTTTTACTACCTGGTTCAAAACAGAAAAGAAAACCATCATCTCATTTATGTATTCAAATTTAATATAAAAGGAAAAGTATGACAGATTCATCACTGGTTTCAGTTTTTGAGTGAATGCTGACTTTATTAAGATTATTAAAATGTTTTCCAAAATTCAAGACAAATTATTATCATGAATAATAAAGCATAATTTAATTGTATCAAAAACACAACTTCTTCAAACACAAATTCTTCGAATCTACAAGCTCACAATGTGTCATAATGGCTGGAGTTGTGGGCTTGTATATCCACTATTTTGTTTAACATATATATTTTTTTAAACATATAGAAAATAGAACTTCAGTGGTTAAGGATGGCGTTGCACACTCACCTCCCCGTCTGTCTTTACGTAGATGGTGGGGACTATTTTGACAAAATACTGGTACATCATTGATGCTGAGGGAAGAAGACAATTCTACTGTTAAAATCATCACACACCCATGAAGCAAAAATACACCTGCACAAATTATAGAGATCAAAGCAAAAAATATATCGACAGTTGTGGTGTACTGGCAGCTGATGGGGTAAACGTGGAGCCCAAACTAGTGAAAATAGCCGATCTACAAGGTGAGCTTTTAGATCTGCTATTTTCACTACTTGAAATTAAAAAATACATAATAAATAAATAAAGTAAAACTAATCTGGGTCCCGAGTCCGACCCAATGTTTGGGAAACCCTGGGGTAGACTGTTGACCACATAAACCCAACATCCCATGTTCCCTGTGTTCCATGTCCTTCACTCTCTCTGGCCTCATGTTTACACTACTAATTAAACTAACGTATGGAAGCCCATTTCTGCCAAGAGTAAAAGGCTCAAACATATAATCCTTTTGAAAATAAGACATTATGAAAAAAAAATGCAGCCACAAGGTGTCGCTGTAGAATCACAATCAAGCAAACTTGTGTCCTGTCATCCCTTACCTACTTCCTCTAGGCAGCAGTGTTGCCATGTCTGCTTATTATAAGTGACTTTGGGCTTATTTTGAAGTTGCGGGTTGCGTTTTTTTTGGGCTTGTTTCTTAAGTGCAGTTGCTCATTTGGGCTTGTTTCTTAAATGTTGTTTAAACCAGTGCTTCTCAAACATGTTCATGTAAAGGACCCCCAACTTAATAAGTAATTGTCCACATATCCCCATTTGAAAACATTGTGTCAGCTATGGGACCCCCTTACCAGATTTGTGTTTAAAACAATATACCAAATTGTTCACATTTTCGTCAAGTTTTTTTAAATTTTAATAGCAGATCTACAAGCTCACAACGAGTCGCGATGCGACACGTGATCTGTAGATCAGCTATTTTCAAATAGCCAACATAGAAGGGCTCGCTTCTTTTGGGCTTATTTTCGTTGACCATCGTTGATCTTTCATTGATTCACTATGAATTGAATACAAAGGACCCCAACGGAAACAAGCCAATGGCTTTCTTGGGTTTTTAAGTTCCTATAAGCTGACCTTATATTGACCTGTACGTTCATGTGCTTTTTTCTGCTTATTTCTCTCACAAGATCTGGCAACACTGCTGTCATTCCCTTTCTACTTCCTCTAGGCAGTAATGGAGGCGTGCTGATAGAAGAACGACAATTAAAACACACTCTCACAACCTCCTATTTTCAGTCTCACTACAGTAGTTCATTTAAAAACACACTGCAAGGTGAGTCTGCTGCCTCACACCGCTCTACTGCTGCTTCTATTCGGGAGTAAAATAGATCATTCGACGGTATAAATACTGTTTGGTTTCTTTCAAGGGTGACAGACCAGTGCAACTGGCTAGCATGCTAAGCTAACAACATACAGACTAGTGTAGCTGGGCTAGCATGCTAAGCTAATAACATACAGACTAGTGGAGCTGGGCTAGCATGCTAAACTAACGCAACACAGATTAGTGGAGCTGGGCTAGCATGCTAAGCTAACTCAACACACAGACAAGTGGAGCTGGGCTAGCATGCTAAGCTAACGCAACAAACAGAGGACGTTCAGTGCTACGTTTTTTACACACAACGCAAAATGGACACATTTGACAGTTTTCGGGGTAAATGACAGATACAACTAGTACTGACCGTTGTCATTGTTGTGTGATAGACAATTAACCAAACAACGTAGCCAGCCTAGTTTTCTTGCTAACTAAACACGTTATGTAATAAGACCTATTGAACTAACCATCTACTTATACAGTGGTGTAAAGTAACTAAGTACATTTACTCAAGTACTTAATTACAATTGAGGTATTTTGACTATACTGGAGTATTTCCAATTTTCTGTTCTCTTACTTCTACTCTAATACATCTCAGAGACAAATATTATACTTTTACTCTTCTACAATTATTTGAAAACTTTAGTTACTAGTTACTTTATAAATTTTGATTATTATTACAAAACATACGTTAACCACTTCAGCCCTATATACTCATTTCAGCCATTTGAAAATAGCCCGATCTACAAGCTCATGGATGTTATGTTACAGAAGCTCAAGTTCATGTGTGGGTTTGGTGCATGATGTATGCACGCACATGTAACGACCCTACAGAAAGTGTATTAAAGATGGTGTAAATGATATATGTATTTTTGTTCAATAGCTATATTCCTGGTAATCATTGCTATAGTGTTCAGTAATAGGGGTGTCTACGTCTCTTAAGTAAACAGAAAATACATCTTCAGTTCGGGATAATAATTTTGTCTGATCAGGAGAAAGAACTCATACAGGATAAACAAGTGATGACAAAAGGAAGTGACACTATAGCAATGATTACTTACAAAATAGAGTTTTAACTTTTTAACAACTTATTTTTAACGGATAAAAAGCACTGTCATAAACTTAGGGTTTTTTCATAATTAAAATGCTTTACACTATATAAACACTTAATATTTCATTATGATATGTCACATCCCGGACCCAGCCTTGGCTAGACCAACCAACTGTATGTCTCTATCTGCCCTCCCTGTTAACTGGGGTCTCTTTCCCCTCAGATGCCTGTGGCAGTAGGTCCGTACGGCCAGCACCAGCCCAGCTGTTTTGATCGGGTCAAAATGGGCTTCATGATGGGGTGTGCAGTGGGGATGGCTGCAGGAGCCATGTTCGGGACATTCTCCTGTCTAAGGTAACTAGTGAAGTGATTTTGACAAACGCCAGTATAGCGTTCTAGAAAATTCAGGAAGCATTGTGTGATAAAGCACAACATTATGTTGATTACATGGGCCCGTCACATTTATATTAAATAATCACAATAATTTTGCATTTCATGTCAAAACATTTTCATACATAGCAGAAATATCAAATCTACAAGCTTACAACGCGCACTTTGCGTTGTAAGTAATTTTTCCACCCTGTTTTTACTGACATCTGTAGGAATGGGAAAATAACACCAATGCCTGTAGTATTGCACAACAACTTTCCCTCTGGGATAAATAATGCACTGTGTTCTCTTTAGGATTGGGATGCGCGGCAGGGAGCTGATGGGAGGAGTGGGGAAGACAATGATGCAGAGTGGAGGGACATTTGGGACATTCATGGCTATCGGCATGGGAATCCGCTGCTGATGGCGCCCCCCTCTATTTGCACACAGCAACCACACACACACACACACGGCCACCATGGGACTTTCATAATACCACAGCAGTCTGTTCTGTTCTGTCAACATTGTCACATTCTCAACGCCAAGTCTCCCTTCTTTGTCAATAATAAATGGTTCAAAATGGGCGTTTAGAGTGGATGTCTTTTTTTTGTGATGTCACTACAACGTGCATGACCAGATCTCTACATGGTACTACAGTGAAAGGGCAGTGGTTCGGTTGAAGTGGGGTTCCCAGCAAAATTTGTTACAGAATCAAAATTTTTACCACTTTGCTATTACAAAATAGCAGGCACTTTGTGCCGCACTGCGAGCTTGTACATTTATTTTTAACACAAATCTTCTCTTCTGGGGGTCCCTGGCACAACATTTTCAGATGGGGGGGGTCCTTGACATGAAAATGTTTGAGAACCACTGGTGTAGGAATGCATGATATTGAAATGTTGGCCAATATAACTTGATTGGGTTTATCTTATCACCGGTCATACAGTCAATAAAGATTCTGGATGCAGACTTCTAAAAACAGTGCATTATTTTTACCTGATGTATTGGGCCAAATGATGCACACATTAGTTAAAAAAAACAAATGTAGTGAAGATGTAACATTTACTTTAACTTCTGTTTGCTTTTTTTGTTCTACAACCCTTTTGAAATCTTTCTCAGAAAACAGATTGAATCTGCAGCTTTCAATCATTCTTTTTCAGCTTCACATTCAAACAAATATAAAATATCTGGATTATTTTGCCAGATTTTAAGCTATACGTTGTTGACCGGTGTCCCCCAGGCGTCTATAGTAGCCCAGCCCCCCCAATCCTTTCCCCTCTATACCAAATGTCTTTAGAGCTTGTAACGCTGCCATTTTCACTGAAATATTCACTCCAGAATGGGGACACTAGGGTTCAAGTGGTTAAAGGTAGGGTAAGTGATATTTCTGTGTTAAGTATCTCTACATCCTGATAGTAATCACTGCTAAAGAGCTTGTTCAGTACGGGTCTCTCCCAGCTCTTTAGAAAATGGATGGAAATCAGGTCTGGGTATCAATTGAATCCAATCAAGAGAGAGAACTCATACAGGATACACTGAGTGAAATTGGAAGTAATGACACAAAGAAATGAGCAGACAAAAATGGAACTGGAACACACTAACATTGTAACTAATAAATGGGTACTCTCTCCTGAGGGCCCATCTGAAAATGTTGTGCCAGGGACCCCCAGAAGAGAAGATTTGTGTTAAGAAACACTTAAAAGATTTTTTTCTCAGAAATAGCAGATGTACAAGCTCACAGCGCTTCACTTTGTGATGCGCTGTGAGCTTGTAGATCTGCTATTTTCAAACAGCCAACGCTACAATCTAAAATGACACAGATACTTTCCCGGTTTCAATGGGTTAATTAAAAAGCTGAACTGAACAAAAACTCTACTATAGCAATGATTACTATCAGAATGTAGAGCTTTAAACTTTTAACAAAAGTGGACAAATGGATATGATGAAAAATGTATGGTGCATCCCTAGTAGTACATGGTTTTATTCCAGCACCCTGACTGGTCAAAGACACATTCAAACCGTGCTGAGAGAATTTTGCCGTGATTAAATTCTAAAAACTCTCCCTGAATAAACGGTGGAAACGATAACATTCTAATGCTTATTATTTACTTTAATGCTAACAATGGAATTCTAGAACTCAGCCATGGTCTGTGTAACAATACTGTATCATTTCACAACCTAGGGTCCTTGTAACCACATAAACCATAGTGTCCCTATGCTGGGCTTGTCATAATAGGCAAAAATAGCTGATCTACAAGCTTACAACTTGTTGCCAGCTTGTAGATCAGCTATTTTCGACAAGGACATTTCTTTTTTTTGTTAAAGAGATGTAAACCATAGTTAGGTGTACGGGTTGTATCTTTAAAACTGACATAGCTAACTCACACATGTAACATCATTGTGAAGCACAGTAAAACAAAAAAATCACATTTAACAACTTAAACCCTATATACAGTACTCTGTTGACCAGGTTCCGTACTTGGTCTCTTTCCCCCCCCCTTGTAGATCTGCTTATGACATGCCCAGAATAGGGACTCTATGGTTTGACAGCCTACAGTTTAATTAGTTACATTTAAACATGTCTCAGAAACATGTTTAGGGGGGCCTCAGGTTTTGGGCTCCAAGGATAAAAAGTTGGGTTCCACAGCTGTAGAACTTATCCCATGATGGGCTAACAGGTTCAGTCTTTAAAAAAAAAGGCTTCATTACAGTGGCTACAGATGATGCCGGTCTAAGAATGGACAGGAGGTGGCGCTGAAGCGGTGACAGTACTGACCTTGTGGTGCTGTGACATCTGTGTCATCCAGAGGGTTGACGATGCCAGGGTAGTCTTTACCAAACGATAGGTGCTTAATGAAATGAGTCATGTTGATCTGCAAGACGGCAAATAAACACCATAAGGAGAAAATTAATAATAGAGCAAGTCAGCTGGGGAGGTTCATTCCCCTTAACCACTTAAAACCGGGAAAGTATCCATTTTAGATTTTAGCTTTAGCAACATCATTGTTTTCAGAAAACTCTTAGGATTTAGAAAAGTGGTTTACAACAGTGGTTCTCAAAATAGCAGACACTGTACACAACCTCACTTTGTGCCACGCTGCGAACTTGCAAATCCGAATTTTTAAAACATTTTTTTAAATCTTCAAAGTGTTTGAAATTATTTTTATATATATATATTTTTTAAACAAAAATCTTCTTTTCTGGGGGTCCCTGGCACTAAACATTTTTAGACGGGGGGTCCGCGGCCCAATACATCTCATTTTGGGGGTCCTTGGCACGAAAAAGTCTGAGAACTACAGATTTAGAAGGCATTTGTAGAATCAGCCTCAGGTCTTAATGTGTTAAAAAGGGGGTGTAAGTTCTTGGTTTCCTGCAGTTATTATTTTAAATCTCAAAATTGTTTGCGCACAGTTTTAACCGCTACACAGTCTCGCGTAGCCAGGTGATAAGAGATCTGGCCTGCAGATTACTAGTCTGTTTCAAACTTAACGTAATGTAAAGAATCTGCCGTGCTACTTACATTATCTAGTCCAAAACTCTGCAGGTCATGAACTGCAAAGAAAAACAAACATGAGATTCACCAGTCAGCATTAAAGAAACACCCTCATTTATCATTTATATTCAGTTCATGGGAAGAAAACAAGAGTGCATGTATGTTGTTAAAAACTAGTAGGAACTCCAGAAAGATGTATCAATCACTTACCCTGCGTTATCTAGAATGCTAAAAATGATTCCCCCCCCCCTTCTTTTTTCATATCAGTAATGGTTACAGTGTTGGACTCGCAACTATATTTAAAGGCCTTCCAGACAACACAGGGTGAATCACTGCACAAACATTATTAATCATAAATATAGTAGTAGAGTAGAGTAGTATAGTATTCCTCAGTAATATTCCCAGAAAGGTGAAACTGATCGATTAGTGATTCATTTATTGATCAGATGGTGACAGCGTTCATACGTGTTCTACTTCATGTCCTCAGCTTGAAGTTCTATATCGTAGCCATCGGGCAGAAACCTTGTATCTCCATGTTTCAACTTTGTATGCTTTTTGGGAAATGAACGCCCTAATTTGTCGCGCAAGCATGTCGCTCAAACGTAGCAGATTTAGCAGATCTACAAGCGCTTGTAGTTCTGCTATTTATGCTATTTTGAAAATAAATAAATAATTAAAGTTAAAGTGGTTAAGTGTGTCTTTGTACCAGGGACCCCCCAGGGACCCCCCCCCCCTTTCTTGAAAGTGAACTGTTTTGAACATACAAGGTTTCCATCTGACAGCAACAATATGTATCTCTACTACAGACGCATGAGCATCCTGGACAACCCAGGGGATATACATTTAACATCTGACCATCTGGGTGCATATTTATTATTTATGCCGGGTAACTGACCAAGTGCAGATGGCCAGGTCAGTCTTTAGGTCCTTTAGTCTATCTACAGTACATGCTGTTTGTATTGTTTAGCAAGACAAGCGACTTGCGAGGTACGAGATCAGAGTAAACAGAGTAAGCATGAACTCTAGCCAACAAACACCAAGATTAATAGTAAGGGGGGAAAAAAGCAGGTGCGCTTCCTCAGGATGCCTTTTTTGTTTAGGCAGTGGGTGCTCAGCTACAAATAGAACTTGAATCAAATACCACCGAAGTGGAAAAAGCGGCACTCCAAAATAACGGATAAAGGATCTATTGGGAACGCCTATGCGTTTCAGCCTCAGCCTGCCTCAGAGCAGACTTAAAGTATTTTTAAGTCTGCTCTGAGGAAGGCTGAGGCCAAAACGTGTAGGCGTTCCCAATAGATCAGTGGTTCTCAACCAGTGGTCCGGGGACCTTGGGGGGGGGGGGGGGGTACCAGGGGGTCCCCAGCGAAATTAGTTAACACAGCGTCACAATCATTTGAACCACTTAGCTTTGGCTATTCAAAAATAGCAGATCTACAAGCTAATATCTGCTATTTTTGAAATATCTTGAAAATGTGTGCATATCTTTGAATATATATATTTTTTTAAAGCAACATTTTTGCATCCTTTATTTTGGAGTGCAACTTTTTCCACTTCGGGGGTATTTGATTCAACCAAGGTTAATAGTCATATAAGAGTGCAAAGAGAAACTAGGACACCAGCTAAACATAGCTAAGCATCTGTCTAAACAACATGCTATCTAAACAACGTTAACATTTGCGGTATAGGGGGGGAAAGGGGGGGGGGGGGTCATTGAACGTAAAAAGCTACAAAACCAAAAAGCAGACTTACTTTCCACAGCGTGCACTGCAGAAAGAAGAGAGAAGAGTCACTGATGAGACATGTGAACAAAAACGCTGTGATGTGGAACGTCTGGCTACAGGGTGAGGGGATATAGTCACTGTCGCGTGGAAACCGCATACGTCCAAAACTGTTACTTACTTTTAAGAATTCAAATTAAAAAATGCCGATCTACAAGCTTAAAATGTGTCACAATATGATGAGTTTTAGGCGAGTAGAGCGGCAATTTCTGCTACTTTTGAGTGACGAATTTCTAAAAAAGAAATAAGGTAAAAAAAAAAGGTAAAATATGGAGATAAGAGGTTTCTGTGCAGCCATAGTCATTTCAAACATCTAACACCAAAGTAGTGTTTCCTGCACTGAGATGCATGTGATGTGTTTAAATCTCAGAGGCTGTCTTTACAATAGCGATTCTTGTCTCTTGTTTCAGCAAAAATGTATGCTCAATTAGATCCAGTCACAGGCACCTCTAGAAACAGCGATTAGCAGGTTAAAAGCAGCCATCATTGGTGTGATTGTTAACACATAGGGGTTGGAAAATAACTATGTCAGCGCTCACAAGACATCGTCTCTGTCGGGTGGAGACCATATGTCCTGTTACTTTTCAGGATTCAAATCACACAACATGTCGCTACGCGCTGCATTGTGTGGCACTTTAGTATGATTAAGTAGGGCATTCATTTACGGGAAAACTCAAAAAGTTAGAATATGGAGATAACAGATAAGAGGTATTTGCTCGACAGCGACGATATTTAACCCATTCAAACCGGGAACGCATATGTGTAAGTGTGTACGTTTTTCAGAAAACTGTTAGGATTTAGAAGACATGTGTAGAATCCCCAGAAGATTTGCACACAGATTCTTCAAAAATAGCAGATCTACAAGCTTGTATATCTAGCTATTTTTGAATAAAAATCTAAAAATGACATTTGCCGGTCTAAATGGGTTAAGAACTTACTAGCCAAATCCAATGAGCCAATCTTCCATACAATCAAATAGATTGAATGGATGTTTGGACCTGAACAAATGAACAGGACTTGCAACAGTGGCAGGTTAACCAGTTAAGCCCTATGTACTATGTATATGTAGCATGTGGCGGAGGTTAATTTCTCACCCTGGTAAAGGAGTGCACACACATAACAGGTCAGTCCAGTAAACAGACACCAAGCGCGCTCGCGCACACACACACAAACACACACACACACACAAGGATTAATGACAGAACAATGAATGAAAGGAGGCAGAAAACACATGAATGGAGATCGCAATCGCAAACAGAGACAAAGAGCGAAGGAAAAGGTGTGTTGTACTTGAAAGAGAAGAGAGAAATGTCACGTGTCATCATGCACCATCAAAATGTCCCCAAGCTGACGTGTACAACAACCACAACACTCACACTAATGTTACAGATTGTGTACGATTCCCGGGAAATGTAGACAATTCCCAACAGACCGGTAAACGTGGGAAAGAGAGTAAATAAGCGTGCTTGACAGCAGCAGAGAACGACCCACCAGAATGCTCTGAGATAGTGGATGGGAGGGAGCGTTCCCGCTTTGTTTCACTTTACTCTGAACTGAATAAATAATGTTTTTACATGCATGGCTTTTTACATCACTTCAAAACAAGGCGGGCACGACGACAGCGAGACTTTGGAGACGTGAACAAGCTAGCCGCCAGGCGAGCGAGTGCCATTGCTCAGCTGTATATACTTTGTATATAAAAATACAGTGTATGCCGGCATGTACTGTGTATATATACAGTACATACATACATACATACATGACAGCTGATAGTATACAGTATAATATAGCAGCTGATTATCTTGTCACTGTCAGGTGGAAACCTTGTATGTCCAAAACCATTACTTTTCAGGAGATGAAAAAAAAAGACCATGGTTCCATTGGATCCAATGTTATTATTTAGTCAATGCTTTTCATTCGTTCAATATTTATAAATCCCACTGACACGCTGAACCACTTTCAGTTTCACTGTCAAAATGTATCAAAAGTAGTGAAAATAGCCAATCTACAAGCTCACAACTCGTCGCGACGTGTTGTGAAATTGTAGATCAGCTATTTTCGCTGCTTTTGCATAAACAGGTGTCCAGGTGTGTACAGGTGTGCTCAGTCCGTATAGAGCACTTGCCTTTGACCACAAGGTTTCTGGGTTCGATCCCGGGTACCGCCAACTATGAGCAGCATGATGACCACGGGCACAACACCAGAGGGAGCTCCACTGATCTCATTCCCCCCAGATTCTGAACAAACATGGGGATGAATTAATTCTACTGCTACCAAAAGTTGGAATGGCCTTCCACCAGCAAGTGTGAATACCCTCTTCCCTACCCTCCTTCAAAACCGCCATTAAAGGGCAGCTGTCTGCAATTTGCAACTGGACCTAGACAAGTCTTCTAGCTTGCCAAAATAAATTACCCCCCAATGTTTTTCTGTAAATATATTTTTACTGCTCCTATATTTGATGGATACGCAGGACCACAATGGAAACAAGCCCTCAGGGCTTTTTGTGTTATCCTTTTAGCATTATTGTATAACTGTCTTTTGCAAACTGTTAATAAAGTATTCAATCCATCAAACGGCTAAGATGTGAGGTAAGTAGTTGAAGGGATAGTTCACCCGAAAAAAATCTTTTTTCCTATCGATTAGTCACCCCATGGAGACTTGAATTAATGGATATTGTTTTGTTTTTGTCGCATTCCTAAGCCAATAATTTGATGACCAGTGGACCGATAGGTACCGGTTCCGGTAGGAGACACAAAGGAGACTCTTTGTGTCTCCTACCGTAACCGCTGCCCGTCATCAAATTATTGGCTTACGAATGCGACAAGAACAAAAAGTCTCCATGGGGTGACTAATCGATAGAAAAAAAGTTATTTTGGGGGTGAACTATCCCTTTAAAGTACTGGGAGCTGATGGTAAGCGTTGTTGTAAGTACTGGGAGCTGATGGTAGGTGTTGTGCTCCACTACAGTAATGCATCCTCCATGGGTCTAGTGCAGCGCCAAAAATGACCCTCATAATAATATTATGAGGGTCATATTGGGTCGTGGTATATAAAAGTTTGAGAACCCCTGGTCTAGTGCATCGTAAAGGGGATCGATGCCCTCGTTCTCGGCCGATACAGACAATAAGACACTCCGACCTACTTACTTTGCGTGACACTCTTGTATGATGTAATAGGGCATTAAGTTACGGGGGGGAAAAAAACATAAAAAGTTGAAATATGGAGATACAAGGTTTCTGCCCGACAGTGACAGTATATATATACTGTATGTGTATGACCAGTTGTTCAATCGTATGCTTAACATACAGATGAGCAGTTGTTCCATATCGCTGCCGTTAGGTGGAAATCTTTTTTTAAATTATCATTTTCAAAACTTTCCAAAAAAAATTAAAATAGCCGATGTGCAAGCTCACGACGCGTTGCAATGTGAAGCGCTGTGAGCTTGTAGACCTGCTATTTTCACTACTTTTCTGTGACGCTTGTATGATGAAGTAAACATACAACGTCGAAACATGGAGATACAAGGTTTCCACCCGACAGCGACAATATAGATGACCATAATGTGTGTTAAGCAGTCACATGCTTAACCCATTCAATCCGGGCACGCATCTCTGTCATTTTAGATTTCTTTGGCCATTCAAAAATAGCAGATATACAAGCTCATAGCACTCACACGCGCTATGAGCTATGAGCAAACATTTTTTAACTAAAATCTTTGCATCTGGGGATTCTACAAATGTCTTCTAAAGCCTAACAGTTATTTGTTTTTTGTTTTTATGTATGTTGCTATAATATCAGTGGTTCTCAAACTTTTGTCATGTCAAGGACCCCCCCCATCTCAAAATATTGTTTTCCAGGGACCCCCCACCCCCCAAGAAGCAAAGATTTGAGTTAAAATGCATATTTATATTCAAAGATTTGCACACATTTTCACGCGGCACTCTGTGCTATGAGCTGGTACTAGATCTGCTATTTTTGAGTAGCCAAAGAAATCTTAACACATTGGGTACTAACGTTGAGTGCCAAAACCGTATATATACGGTTTTTTCCTTCACAGCAACATGAGATATCACTCCTACAAGATTTAGACTCCAATCCACCTCCTGGTTAACTTATGACTTCAAAAACCTGTATCTCGGCTCCTGTGTACTTTTTTTTTTTACAATGTTAATGTAACTATTTTCAACTGGCTGCAACTATGGAACGAATTACAGAATGTTTTAAATTTTTTCCCCCCGATTGTACGAGACCTGTATGTGTGTAATGAGGGGATCACCGTGAGGACGGTGATCACTGAAAATATTTTGTGACTACTTGAAAAAGGTTCAATTTTTTTTTTAAATCCTGGCACTCAAAGTATAATATTTTAATAAACCTCTGCCACCCAATGTGTTAAAATGACACAAGATGCGTTCCCGGTCTTAAAGGATTAACATAATGACCAGTTGTTCACAATGAGACACTAACAGAGAGCAGGTCTTACCATGAACGTGAGACTGCTGGAAGCTCTTTCCTGGAGCAAAGTGGAAATTCCCTGCTACCTGATGGTTAAGAAGAGGACGAGAGGAGAGGAGAAGGGTAAGGACCAGAAGAAGAGAAACAGTTAAGAGCTAATGAGCATAGTTTCTCAAAAGAGCACTCTCATGATCAGACAGTAGAATTAATAATAATAATAATGCTGCATGCAATAAGAATTGCTGTCGGTACAGAAACCTCTTATCTCCATATTTAAACTTTTTGTGCTTTTTCGTGCATTAACGCCCTACTTGATCATACTACAGCGTCACACAAAAGCATCAAAAGTAGCAGATCTACAAGCTCGAAACGCAGCGCTTTCGAGCTTGTAGATCTGCTGGAAAATGTGTGCAAATCTTTTGAATATAATATATATATGTTATTTTAAAGCGAACATTTCTAACTCCTATCTGTGCTTTTGGGGGTCCCTGGAATAACATATTTTGAGATGGGGGTCCGTGGCCAAATACATATCATTTTGGGGGTCCTTGACATGGAAAAGTTGGAGCAGCACTGATATAGCAACATACCGTTAGGATTTAGAAAACATTTTTAGATAATGTATTTGGCCGTGGACCCCCATCTCAAAATGTTGTGTTCCAGGGACCCCCCAGAAGCAAAGATTTGAGTTACAAATGTTGGCTTTAATATATATATATATATATATATATTCAAATATTTGCACAAATGTTCAAGATTTTTCAAAAATAGAAGATCTACCAGCTCATAGCTTGAGCCTGTAAATCTGCTATTTTTGAATAGCCAAAGACACCTTAAAATGACACAGATGCGTTCCCGGACTGAATGGGTTAAATAAAAAACACAATCCAAAACAGAGAAGTGAATCCAACACACCTTGTTGACCTCCAGGAAGCCGTAGACCTGGCAGCCTTCGTTCTTCTGCTCCTGCATCTTCTGCGTGAACCCTTCCCTCTTACACTGCGCGATGGTGTCTGCGTTCTTAAAGGCCCAGCCTCGCCGCCTGTACGCCTCGCGCACGTCATCACAGCTGTTGCAACACCTGCACACAACACAGTCAACAGTCAACTGGTGGCTTCTGACTGACTACACACACCAAGATTATAATAGTTTGGGATTTTTCATTATAGTTTAGTTTTAGTTCATTTTGACAAATTGTTTTCTAATTCAGTTACGTTTTAATTAGTTTTTAGAGCGGGTTTGTTCGTTTTTATTAGTTTTAGTGTTCGTTTTTTCATACTTTGGGTTATTTGTCAGGTGCAGGATTCAAAAAGGTCAGAGTAAGTATTGTGTAATAAAAACTCTAAAAGATACAATTTTAAAAAGATATACTGTATATCAAGTTACTGTTGGACAAGAAAAACTCAAACTAAAGGGCATTTTGTCTATCATTTCAGTTTGCTTTAGTTAGTTTTGTAAACACAATACAGTTTCAGTTATTTTTTATTATAGTTTTTATTTAGTTCCGTTTTAGTTTTAGTTATTTTGTTAGTTTTCGTTATATACTATAATAACCTTGCTACACACAAATCACACACAAGTTTACTATACTTCTGAGGACATATTTTTTTTAGGCCAATTTTATAACGATGCTGTCGGGCAGAAACCTCTCATCTCAATGTTCTAACTTTTTCGTAAATAGCGCCCTACTTGATCATACTACAGTGTCACAAAAGCTTGTGCCGTGCTTCGAGCTTGTGGATCTGCTACTTTTGAATTTGAATCCTAAAAAGATAACAGTTTTGGACATAAGAGGTTTCCACCTGACAGAGACGATAATGCTTTTTCATTAACCGAAAGCCCACCTCACGCACCAAAAGTATCCGATCTACAAGCTCACAATGTATTGTAGCAAGCCCTGAGCCACTGCCGGCCGGATGGAAGCCGTGAGGTTTCCAGTTCGATCCCGGCCTCCCCCAGAAGAGTTACTGTCCAAGCATCCTTGAGCAAGATGCTGAATCCCTAATTGCTCCCGATGAGCAGGTTGGTGCCTTGCATGGTTTCCTCCGCCATCGGTGTATGAATGTGTGTGTGAATGGGTGAATGTAACGCACAATCTATGTAAAGCGCTTTGGATAAAAGCGCTATGTAAATGCACCATTTACCATTTTTTTACCAAATATAAATCAGGCGTAACTCCAACCCCAAAAACCTAACCACTAAATGCGTAATCCTAACCCTAAGGCCAACCTGAATAATGTGTCCTAATTGTAAGTCTTACAATTGTAATTGTAAGCCACTGCCGGCCGGATGGAAGCCGTGAGGTTTCCAGTTCGATCCCGGCCTCCCCCAGAAGAGTTACTGTCCAAGCATCCTTGAGCAAGATGCTGAATCCCTAATTGCTCCCGATGAGCAGGTTGGTGCCTTGCATGGTTTCCTCCGCCATCGGTGTATGAATGTGTGTGTGAATGGGTGAATGTAACGCACAATCTATGTAAAGCGCTTTGGATAAAAGCGCTATGTAAATGCACCATTTACCATTTTTTTACCAAATATAAATCAGGCGTAACTCCAACCCCAAAAACCTAACCACTAAATGCGTAATCCTAACCCTAAGGCCAACCTGAATAATGTGTCCTAATTGTAAGTCTAACTTACCCCCTTTTTCTCCCCCAATTTAGTAGTCATGCAAATTGATTTCTCACCTCACACATTTCTGTGTGTTGTACCTGCTGTTGTATCCTACTGGCTCACCTGCCACTGCTGCCAGTGAGGAGCCTCCACCGGTAGGATGTACAGTAGAGCCTCTACTCCTCCCGCCCCTAACTCCCTGACAGATGCCGCCCCAACCCGTAGGAATATATCACCCTCCCCGCCAAGCTTCTGTACCCCGAACACGGGCCAATTGTGTTCGTACAGACGCTCGACAAAGCCGGATGCACCACGGTGGTTTCGAACCCCCAGACTCCTGATTGTAGCTCTAAAAAAAAAAATTTAATCATGAAAAAAAAAGTCTATTTCTCAAATTCTGCCACACTTGTGGGGACATTTGGCCGTCACAATTCTAGTAATACAAGTGTGCGCACACACACACACACACACACACACACACACACACACACACACACACTGTGCTTACTTGAGTTCCTCGGTCTCAGCTCCATAGCAGCTCTCACACCTGTCAGGGTCCAGTTTGCTGGGGTCAAACGTCTCGCCTTCATCATCTTTACCCAGCTCTGTAAAGAGACAACAATATTGTTCTTTATAATAACATACTTTATTGTTCAGATAATCATACATATTCCACTCGAGGGACGAGTGGTGGACTGATGCCCGTACCTAAGTCCAACTCAATGAAGAGGGCTGTTCTATAGGCTCTATGCACAGAAGCGATATTGGAAAGAAATTGGGCCTTCACAGGTTTTTAGGCTACTAACTAGAAAAAAGCACCCTTCATGCGCATGCATATTATCGGTGTTCAGTGTTTGGCGTAATAGTAGTAAAATGAACAGTGAAGTAGTCAGCAGACTTCTAGAGCAGATGAGCTATTCTTTAAGACTCCAAAAAGAGTTGGGGGGAAGTGGATAAAGATGGGGTAAATGGACAGACTATTTAGGTAACAGGCCAGAACTCTTGTGAATGTTGGGTTGCATCCTTTCTATTGTATCTCAAATCCTGTAAACATATGTTTCTGTTATTGATACTGAATGAATTACAATGTCCCTCTTTTGTTTGATTGTCTGTTTGTTTTTTTATGCTTCCGTTTTTTATTCCTCATCTCGTATTGTGTCTGTATGTCTTACAGCCTTTTGAAATTCATTCTGATCAGCATAGCATAGGTGTGAGGGCTGCATAGCTGCCTGAACCTCTAGTGTCTATAAATGCGCGTGTGTCCATGTTTCGTTGTCCGTGTGTCCCCGTTCTGGAGGGACATGCGCTCTCAACAGGCATTGCCAATGGACATTGGGCTAATATTTTTTAAATAGGGCATAGTGTGGATAATTAATGTATTTTTGGCTCCAACAATCCTTCCTTTATTATTCCATTGGAAATGAGTGGGTTTACTTCCTGGTTTACCAGTGGGCACGCCTCTCTTTGGCAACCACCTCCAGGAAATGGGAGTGGCTTGCATAGAGAGGGAAGGAGGAGTCCACGTCGGCCCAGCCCACTTTCCCAGCGTCATCCCCGGCCTCCAGGGGCAGTTCACTCACGCTGTCGCCTGTGTCATCATGGAAGTTGACAGCGACCGTTTCCATCCAAGCATTGTCGGTGTTCCTCGGGTCGTCCACGTAGCACCGATAGACCAGAAACCCTGGCGAGTTGAAAAGCTTGGCGATGCGTGCGTGGATGTTATTGTTCGCCCTCTCTGGCGGCGTGGCGTTTAGGGAGTTCAGTGCTTCCTCAGAGAACTCCCGCTGCAGTGTGACCGACACCAGCTCCCCTGGGTCGACCATACCCCCTGGGATTGCCCACTCCCCACAGTCTTTCCTCCGGATGGACACAAACTGCAGGATGGGTCTTTTGGACACGGGGTGAGGCATCTTTTGTCCTCTGGCGTCTACTTTCCACCTGGTGACGATTGGATCCGCGGCATGGTTGGGCCCCCAGCGTCCCAGCAAACCTCTCTCGGTCAAACCTGTGCGTCCCCGAGGATTTAGTGGCTTTCCCTGTTCCACCCTGTAGTCGCCCTCGAAGCTCGTTCTATCCACAGCACCGTCCAGGGCATTGAAATGTGGGGAAAAAGAACCAATACCCGGGTCAGCCCATGGTGGTCTCTTGGTCACTGAGGGGGAGGTATAGTTGACTGGAGTGTACTGGGGCCAATCTGTAGTCCAGTCCACCTTGTCATCAGGCACTGGGAAACGCCTGATTTCCGATCCAGGATACTGGGAGCATCTGGACTTAATGTGAGGCTCTACAGAGGATAACATGGTTTGGGCACCGGTAGTAAATTGACGAGTCAATTGACAGCGGTGTAAAATAGTGTAAAGCAGTGTAAAATTCCAAAGGTTCAATTGGTTGTCTAAACTTGAGTCAAGACCCGCTGTGATGGTGTCCAAGCAGGAATTAAACCGATATGCCCCTTAGCAGTAGAGGGAGAAGGAGAATCAGTGGGAACGAATGTGTCGGACGTGAGAATCTGGGTTGTAAGGCCAGCTACCAGGGTTTGTTCGGAGGGCAACGAGGTCTCTCTTAGTTGGAGCCAAACTGGTCAATGTCTTGAAGGTCTAGTCCTGCAGATCGAGTCTCAGTGGGATCTGTATTGATGCTTCGTGTCTTAGCTCCAGGAGGGGATCTATGATGTCAGACCTGGGTACGTCAGTTATCTCCATACATGGAGTTCCAGGAGAGTCTATGATGCCAGACTTCGGTATGTCAGTTATCTCCATATATGGGGATGTCGGGATGGAATAGGTCAGTTATCTTGTATATGGGGTTCTGGGCGTCTAACTCGCGGTGGTATCCATTTATGACTGATGCTGGCAAGTATGCTGATATTGTAGGTGGCCTGATTCCTGATTTGCAGAGGAAACGACCAAATCCTAGGAGGGTAATAGACGGATCGGTATTCGGTACGGTCCAGTTCCGGCTCATTCCCTCAGTCCCCTTTTTGAAATATTTGTACTTCATTTCATAGTGAAAGTTTGAAACCTTGCCCAAATTTGGAGTCATAAATCATGGATACATCATACACAAACTGACGTCATAGATGGCTGACGTCCCTTTTCATCCTTTCCCTTTTCCTGCTGACAGCAAGGAGGACGGATGCCAAGTCCGTCAAGATCAAGAAGAACAAGGACAATGCGACAATCCCTGCCCCCACGTCTGGAAGTGAAGGAGCTCAAATAAGTCCTTTGTTATGTACAGATCATTGTAATAAAAATTGGAAAACCGGAAAGAAAAATAGATGGCTGACGTCACAGGCTGCTCACATGAAATCTGAGATCCACATTGGAGCCACGCCGTTCCCGTGTGGATCCCGAGATCCGCATGATTACAATTTCGGAAATCCTTATTGTTCTATTACTATACTTGTGAGGACGTAAATATTTTAGGACGGCGATTTCACGAATGCCATTTTCGAAATCTTTTGCCATTTCTACCGTAAGCCGTTGAGAGAAGGATGGCGGCCGCAGCAGCGAAGTTCTTCACTATGCCGTCTGTGCACTTCACCATCACCGACATATACAGACCCCCTACTAGGGCTGTGAATCGTCTGCTATCTCACGAATCGATTCGATTCCGATTCTTGGGGTCACGATTCCGATTTTTATCGATTTTTTCAAAACGAACAATTCTCGATTCAAAACGATTCTCGATTCAAAACATAGGATTTCAGGATCTACTCCAATCTGTGGTCATGAGAACAGAGTACATTTATGTAGCTTTTATAATTGTAAAGGTTTTATCAACTGATAATAATGTAAACACACCAAGATAAAGTTTTTTTTTTATTTATTTTTTTTTAAATTGATTTTTTTTAAATGAGAATCGATTCTGAATCGTCCAACAGTAGAATTGCGATTCGTATTCGAATCGATTTTTTCCGACACCCCTACCCCCTACACTGGCCAGGAACACTACAAACCATTCCAATGGTGATAGTTGGTGATAGTTTGGAACCAAATGGACCCTTACATATATGTAACTTTGAAAGTGTACAAATGGAACCAAATGGACCTGTAACTTTGAGTGTGTATGGGTCCATTTGGTTCCATTTGTACACTTTCAAAGTTTTGGGGGTCTGTGGCCTAAATTAAATTAAAAGGTTTGACAACTACTTGCTGTGCAACACTTTCGGCAGCAGTTCTTTTCCAGGCTTTATCTCCTTGTGAGATGGAGATAAAACTGGGAAACAAGACCGTTTGACTGTTCCTCCGCCATGTGGATTGTGTTTTGATAGATAACGCTCAGGCTGCAAGTAATCAAACATGACTCGGGGCAAAAACATGCCGTGGACAATCACTCTCACGTAATTCACTTTAAACTGAGCAAATAAAGTGCCACCATGTAGCCTCCAAACATGATAAGATAAACAATGCACATGAACGTTTGCTACAAATATAAAAGCGTAGCACAGCTTAAGTTTTGGTAGACACATTTGCCAAGGGTTGAGGTATTTTAGGTGTATATATACTATATATATATATATATATGAGAGATTATACAGTATTTTAATTAACAATATGAAGAATACTTAGGTTGAAATATTACATATTTCTATTAATACTTTTCCTATAGTGTAAACGAGGGTGACTGGAGGCTCTGAAAAAGTTGTGTGTTTGGAGGCCTTACACCATAAAACGTCTGAGGCGATTTTAATGTCGCTGACAACTATCCAAAGTCAGAATAGAGTCATGAGAGTTTTGGCGTGCTCCTGTGACGTCATCTCAGTCGTTTGGTGTAAGGCGGTCACACGGTAAAAAGGTATAAACGGGGCTTAAGGTTACCGTGTTTTTCTGCCTCGGTGGTGACTGCTTTGAGGTCTTTGTCCAGCCGCTGTTTGAACAGGTTGTGTTCCACGTCTAACTGCTGCTCTCCTGCCACGTCCATGGCATCTATACTGAGATCTGATGACAGAGACAATGAGGGTAGAGTCACATTAGAATAACATCTATACTGAGGATCTGATGACAGAGACAATGAGGGTAGTCACATTAGAATAACATCTATACTATGATCTGATGACAGAGAGACACACTGCAATAATACAGAGTATTATAATAAGACGGTGGGGTTGCTTACAGGCACAGGGCATGTGAGGGAAGAGGACGTCAATGTTGATTTTCAGTTTGTCCCCTCGTGACGTGTCCACGTACAGCTCTGGATGGACCTATCAGGAGGACAGAGGACATTATTGACTACATCAGTTGGTTCTCAAAGTGGGGTCTTTGGGGGGGGGGTCCCAGCAAAAGCAGTTATGGCACTCATTGAGTGCCATTGACGTGTTTCACGTGTTTTACCGCAATGGCGCAACGTGCCATTGACGTGTTTGACGTGTTTAAAAATGTGGTTTTTTTCATGCTATTTTCAACACCAGACAATTAATGTCAACAAGGTCGCGATGACATATGTGACACCACACAGTGCAACCCTCAGTGATTAGCACCCATCACGGGATCGATTATACTGGAGATAAATATTCTGTGACTACTTGAAAAAGGTAAGAAAATTTAAAAATTGCTGGCACAGTATAAACATATTTTTTTATTTCATTGGCACTAAATGAGTTGATACAGGCAGCATCACAATCATTTGCACCACTTTATCCATTTATATGTTATATTCAGAAATAGCAGATCTACAAGCTTGTACATCTGCTATTTTTGAAAGTTTTTCGAAAAACATCTAAAATGTTTTTTTTTCCTTTTCTTTTTTTGAGTGGTGCCAGCCACTCCTACGCTTGACCGTGTGTGTGGGTCCGTCCGTCCGTCCGTTTGAGCACGGCCTCAACAGCTAGCTGCAGCTGATTGCAACACAAGGATGCAACCAGTTACACTAATTCAAAGGCACCACTCTCTTCACACAGGGTGTGATTTTTACATACATCTTCTCTTCTGGGGTGTCCCTGGCACAAAACCTTTCAGGTGGGGCTCCGCAGCCAAATCCATATATCAATTTGGGGGTCCATGACCATGACACGAAAAAGTTTGAAAACCACTGAAATACATAGTGCCCAAAACTGCCCATATAGAGCTCTGGATGAAACCTACCAAGAGGACACACACAAGAAATAGCACCTCTAACCTTGGCAGTGTTAATGCCTTGCTCAACCCACTGAGCTACAGTACATAGGGAATAGGAGCCCAAACCACTTAAAGGAGTAGTTCACCCAAAAAAGGACATATTTTCTATCAATTACACATGCCATGAAGCCTTGAATTCATGGAGAGTTTTTAGTTTTTGTCACATTCCTGAGCCAATAATTCGATGACCGGGTCATCGGTCAGTAGTCATCAAATTATTGGCTTAGGAATGCGACAAAAACAAAATAATCTCCATGAATTCAAGGCTTCATGGGGTGTGTAATTGATAGAAAATAAGCCATGTTTGGGGTGAACTACTCCTTTAAACCCTAAATACTTATATTGGGGTCCCTCGAGGCTCAATAGTTGTCCTCCTCCTTTTTCCCCTCTACACCAAAAACAGCCAATCTACAAGCTCACTACGAATCACAACGCACCACATTGGCTGCGGGTACATGGACCATCATGTATTCATTCAGAATGAATTCATTCGGAATGAACTCATTCCGAATAGAGGAATCTGTTCCACTCACCTGTTTACATGGGACCTGAATAAAAGTATTCCTCGTTTACATGACCAAAGCATTCATTCGGAATATAACTTTTGACATTCGCAAAGTGGTTCCCGCCTACGCCCGGGCATGTACCAGGGGCCACTACCCGGAGCAGAGCTTCCCCTGGTGGGCATGGGAGGAGGCAATAGCCCCCTTGTGCCTCCGAGGCGGAGATCTGTCGGTCGTAGACAGGCCGGTAAGCAACACACCGACTCCTGGCCAGGCAGTGTTGTATGCGGTACAAGCCTGTGTTCCTTTGTTATCGCCGTTTTAATGCAAAAGTAGCAGATCTACAAGTTCAGACCAGTTTCTTTTTTTGTATTGGTACCAGACACGGTAAAACGTAGGCTAGCCTATACTATTTGTCACATTTCTCATGTAGGTACGATGACGTCATCGCGCATTCGCACATGGTCATTATAATAATAAATAATAATACATAAACACCGGACCGCTCATGGTCATTATAATAATAAATGGAGAGAGAGAGTCTATGAAACAAGGCACGCTCATTTATGGCAAAAGTACAAAAGTATTGGCATCAAAATATACTTAAGTAGAAAGTATAAGCTACTCATTATACCGAGTGTCACGTTTTTCTTGTATTATTATGAACAAGCTTTGAAACATGCTGTAACTCATTCACTGTGACGAAAACCCTCTTTCTGCGCCGAGTAGCGCGCGGTGCGCACACGGGTTGAATGCGGGGTCTGTCGCCCTAAAACACAATCGCCCCGGGTCAAAATCCAGCGACCATGGAGCGGCCGTGGATGGCCCGCTCAAAAGGTGCGTGGGGCGTGGTGTTTTGGGACGACCGTTCCGGCTGCCCATGTAATGAATTGATTAAGTAAAACTCATCTGTTTTCGCTGCAGCTGCGCCCTAATAATGTTGTTTTCATTTATTTTTTTAAAACAATGCAGCTATTGCAGTATTGGGCCTTAACATGTGATTAAAAATGTATACGTATTTGGCCCCTCATATATAAAATAAATGTAAAATCTGATTTAAAATTGAAACTTGCAGCTGATCAATGCGTTTCTGCGTTTACGTGTGGACAGGGATTTAAAAAAATCTTTGTCATGTGGCCAGGGATTCTTTTTAAAAACTGAGGACTAAAATACCCGTTTAGAAAAAGATCCATATAAGTGTAGCCTAGGCCAGCAATAGAGATTTGATAGGTCATTTTTGGACAATTCTGACAGCACTACTAAGCACGGACATGCGCAAAGTAATGCATGTATTCCAAACAGAGAGGAGTGTTTGGAATAAAGTGTTTACATGGTCAATTCCGATTGGTATATCCCGATTCAAACGGTCTATACCACCCCTCCTAACCCGAATGAAAATTCATTCGGGTCAGACTGGAATGGAATATTCTATTCCAATTGAGGTGTTTACATGAGCATTTCTATTCTGAATGAATTCATCCATTCATTCATTCCGAATTGAAGTGTATTCATTCCGAATGAAACTGTCCATGTACCCGCAGCCATTGTGAGCTTGCAAATTGGCTATTTTCACCATATGTTCGCTTTTATGACATGCCCAGAAAAAGGATGATAGGCTTCAAGTGGTTAATGCTTGTTTTGCCCACTGAGCTACACGCACCACACGTCCATAACACAAGTTTTATCATAATACAACACCACTTTGAAAACCCACCAGTTATAGCTGCAATCAATCCATAACTTTTTGTTAGTGAATAAAACATAATTTGTATAATAAATGTGCATGTCACTCCCCGACTCTCTCTGTGTTTCCTGTCTCTCTTCACTGTCTACTAGGCCTGACCTCGACTAAGTCGACTAGTCGACTGGTTAGTCGCGGGGGGTCCGAGTCGACTGCGTGTCTCTTAGTCGAATCTAGTCAAAAAAAAAAAAAAAAAAAAAAAAGACACTAGAAACTCTGCTGGAGACACAAAACAAACTGTGTAGACTTGGCCCTTTGAAAAAAAAAGTATTTTGGCCCTAAAAAAAATAAAAAATAAAAATAAATTATTAGTCGACTGCCAGTCGACTATTGGCAATTAGTCGCCAATTAGATTCGACTAAACAAATCCTTAGTCGGGGACAGGCCTACTGTCTACTATCAATAAAGGCAGAAAAAGCCTCCAGTATATATACAGTATACATTATAATAAAAAAGTATGCTTTGGAAAATGATCTGAAATAATGTACGGTATGTGTATACATGATTTTAACATGCACAGTACATCATTATAAGATCTAAACGTACCACTCAGCTTATTGTTCATGCCATAATGACTGGCTATCCACAGATTTTGTAGTAATTTGTCGCAATTGTTGAAATATGAAATGTCAAATGTTCAAATATATATATTATATCTGCTATTTTTGAAAATGTGCATACTAAAATGCATATACATTTGAAGGTCCTTGAGAACCACTGACATAAGGCTTTCAACTCGTACCTATTCATGTGCTTATGTTATGTGTTGTCGTGCTGCACTGACAAGGACAATGGAACTGAAGCGACACAGTAGCTTGTGTTTGGTCGCACGGTATCAACCTGTCATTCAGGAAAAATACCAGCCATACCTCACCAACACACCAGCAGTTCATCATGCTGCTCACAATCATGTTCTGAAATAGTTTAAAACGTGTGGAACGTTTTGAGTTTGCAATTCAAACCTATATCAGCTTAATGACCTAAATCAAATCTGATTACGATGCCATCGTACAGTGTTTTGTCTTTCTCGTGATTTACTAGTCTAATTAGTACGAGAATAGGCAATCTTAGTCAGCGTTGTGAGCTTGTAGATCAGCTCTTTCCGGCACGTGACACATGGTACGACCGAGCATAACGCAGCTGTCTCTGAGCTGACTAATGCCTTTCAAATAGAGTTCACACCAATCACAATAACAAAAAACATAGTTTTAAAATTAGCTATAAATTGGATGGCAGTGTCCACACCACAACTATAACCGTAACATTGGTGAACAATATAGTTATAGTCGTTACAGTTTATTATGGCCCTTTCCTTTTTCTACTAGCGCCACTGAATTTGCATCGTGTACTGTCCATGCTCTTGCAAACTTGCGCCCCACAATAGTACAGTATAGGTTGCACTACATAGTACTGTAAGGTAAGGTATTTTGCCTGCAGCATGACTCCTACACAATTAGTCCTAATATATACCTCAAAAGCCTGTCTAACCACACCTGTCTTCTCTTAGCTGTATACATAGCTAATTGTTAGATGTGGAGGTTGGCATTTCCTTCTCACTGAGATATGCAGCAAGAAATGTGCCAGGCAGGTAAAAATGATTAGAGGTGCTTTGGCAAGAATCAAAACAAGCTGGAGGCTTCAATCAAGTGATTTTGAAACAGTTATAAGTTTGGTCGACTTCATGCTGAGGACAGAATTAGAAGTGGACAATATACTGATATTATACCATTATTGTGATATGAGGCTTGATATCGTATGGCAATACAAACATCTCACTACGTAAAGATTTTATGAAAGCACCGACAGCCATCCCCACAATCTTGATATTAAGGTATTTGTTGAAAGATATTGTGATATTCTATGCTGTCCATAGCACCAAGCCCTAGACAGAATGAACTGTCCACACAGCTCGGATGTCTCACAGAGTCCTCAGTGGTTGTATTCTATTTGACCGCAGACCCCCATTTGAAAAGGTGTTGGGACAGGAACCCCCATTAAATTAAGCACAGAATTCTACAATTGTCTAATAATGCAGTGGTTCTCAACCTGTGGGTCCCAGGGGGGTCCCCACATGATTTTTTTGGGGGGGGGTCCCCAGATGACAGTAAAGTGACAATGTAATGACTTTTAATACCTTTTTAATACCTAAAAATATATATAAATAAATCAATGAAAAAACACCATTACTGCATCAAAAGTAATCAACAAACTATACTATAAAAACTGGTCAAACACTGGCCAAATTGTCAAATAATATAAGAAAGAGGCAAAATATTTGAAAATAGCTGATCTACAAGCTCATAACGGCTCTTGTTGCAAGGCATGAGCTTGTAGATCGGCTATTTTCACAATATTTATCTATGGAACCGAGTCAAACTAAATGTAATGCCTCAACTCCTACAATTCCAAGTGCTTGTCAGGGTGGGGGGTCCCCAGTTCAAATATCATTATTTTGGGGGGTCCCCAGTTCTAATATGATTGTTTTGGGGGTCCCCAGTGCTAATATAATATGATTATTTTGGGGGGGTACTCAGTTCTAATATGATTATTTTGGGGGGTTCCCAATTCTAATATGATTATTTTGGGGGGTCCCCAATTCTAATATGATTATTTTGGGGGGTCCCCAATTCTAATATGATTATTTCGGGGGGTCGCGCCCTGAGAAGGTTGAGAACCACTGTACTACTGCTGTAGGTGGGGAGATACTGTAACAGCGGAGAGAGGGACACTTCTAGCCAGTGATATACTGGCCACCACTGGAGGTAATGGATGTGTGTGAAGTTGAACCCACCTCTTTAGTGAGATAGTACTGCAGCTCCGAGAAGAACAGAATCAACATGATCAGACCGCTGATCACCGTCACTGGAGAGAGCAGAGACAGAGAGAGAGACAGAGACAGAGACAGAGACAGAGACAGAGACAGAGAGAATCATAAGATAGGAGACAACAAACATGAACCCATTCAAACTGGGAACGCATCTCTGTCATTTCTAGACTTCTTTGGGCTATTCAAAAACAGCAGATATACAAGCTCATAGCGCTACAAGCTTGTAGATCTGCTATTTTTTGGGGGAAATCGTGGGTCTTTGAATATATATATTATTTTTAAAGCGAACATTTGTAACTCAAATCTTTGCTTCTGGGGATTCTACAAATGTATTCTAAATCCTAACTAATGTTGCTATAATATCAGTGGTTCTCAAAAATTATATGTATTTGGCCGTGGACCCCCCCCCCCCCCCCCCCCCCCCATCTCAAACTATTTTTTGTTCCAGGGACCCCCAGAAGTTGTAACGGAGTTAAAAATGTTCGCTTTAAAAAGAAAAATATATATATATTCAAAGATTTGCACACATTTTCATGATTTAAAAAAAATATATAGCAGATCTACAGATCTACAAGCTCATAGCGTGGCACTCGGTGCCACGCTATGAGCTTGTAGATCTGCTATTTTTTTAATAGCCAAATAAATCTTAAAATGACATCATGTATTCTTTTTACTATGCTATTTTGTTTCCTCCTTTGGTGCCCTTTTACATCTTAACATGTATTTGCATGACTCATGTAAAGCACCGCCTTTATGTAAGGAATGTGCTATAAAACATATAATTGCCTTACCCGCTTTGTCATAAACAGTGTGACATGTTCAGGACAAGACAAGACAGTATCTGATTGTCTAAACCAGTGATTCTCAAAGTGGGGTCCTTGAGAGGGTTCCAGGGGGTCCCCAGCAAAATGATTGCTAGTTAAGAACCATGAATAGAACCTGGTTACAGGTCTCTGACTCTGACAGCGTACAAATGGAACCAGATCCATGTGTATACTGTCAGAGTTATGGGGGCCCATGGCCTAATAATATACATATCAAACTGGGGGTCCTTGAATTTAAGAAAAAGTTTGATAACCACTAAATCTAAACCAAAGAACACAGGACTGAATGAACAGGGTGTCGGTTCAAAGTGAGCTGTTACTGTTAACCTTCTGCTTTTACAGCTTTAGGTGGGATCTGATGAATGGTGGTCGTACTCTCTCTCACTCTGTCTGTCTCTATGTATCTCTCTCTCTCCCCCTCTCTGTCTGTATGTCTCTCTCTCTCTCCCTCTCTCTCAGTTCAACTTCAATTCAGATGGGCTTTATTGTCATAGGAAACATACGTTTACATTTCCAACGCAAGTGTAAAATAAAAAGCAATAAAAACGAAGACATGCATGCACAATGCTCTCCCTCTCCCTCTCCCTCTCCCTCTCTCTCTCTCTCTCTATCTCCCTCTCTCTCTCTCTCTCCCTCATATATATGACTCACCAGCCGCTCCGCCCCATGTTTTGATCCTGAAGTCCTCCAATGTTTTAGGATATGCGTCAAATTGTTTGAGTTTATTCAGCGTGTCCATGTTGTCTGTCTGTCTGTTGTATCGACACACATCAGTCCTATCTTTCTCTACTCTAGCTCTCTCTCTTTCTCCGGTCCGACACACACACACACACACACCACTTTCACTTCCGGGTAATCCGGGTCACGGAGGCTGCGGGCCAATCAGCGCCCACCGCGTGAACAGGAAGTGGGGCTTGCACTGTGACCTCACACAAAATAAGAGTTTTCTCTTGTTTTCACTATTTCTATTATTGCTGTAGTCAAACAATTGTAAATATAATGATAATAATAATAAAGGTGACATTTAGTTAAAGGAAAAAGGAAAAAAAAGACAAATACATTGGAGGTCCATATATATATATATATATACACTATATATAAAATATCATTCTATTCTGTATCATTGTACTTTCACTCTGTAACCTAAATTAAGACCGATTCAGTTAGTTTTGGATTTTAACCACTTAAACCCTATATGTTTCAAAATATGTCAAATCATGATTTTAATGCCATTTGTGAAAGAAAATAAAAGTGTTTGAACATTTCCCCAAAATCGGGATGTCAGGGTAGAGATAATGTGGTTAACCACTTAAACCCAGCATTGGTATTGTGGGGACTGGGGAAAGCTTTCGCTGAAAATCGACAAACTCGCAGATCGACAAACTCACAACGCAACGCGTCGCATTCATTGTGAGCTTGTCGATCGGCTATTTTCAGCAGAAGCTTTCCCCACAATAACAGAAAAGATGCTAGTATTGAGTACTGAGGGACTCGGTTTACCCATGTGGTGTATAAGTGGTTAAAGCTAGTGCCATTGTCATCATTTCACACCATTGACTTCTTACCAGCAGGTTTCATGTATGTACGTCCTACAATATGGTTGGAGCTCCCTCAAGTGGTCAGTGTGTGTAACTACAGGAACAAACCAGTTGGCCATGACAACACAATATGGTTTTATAAACTTTCAAAACTTTATACAACATATTTTCTTGACTCCATTCACAGATCACAGTGCTGCACTTTAGAACATTGGTTCTCAAAGTGGCGTCCGGGGACCCCCAGGGGTCCTTGGGAGGGGGTTCCACAGCAATAGTTGTTAATGTAGCATCGCTATCATTTTAACTACTTGATCCATTTATACATTGGCTATTCAAAAACAGCAGAGTGAGCGGATCTACAACATCACAGCGTGTCACTTAGTGCCGCGCTGCAAGGTTACAAATCTGCTTTTTTTTTATGTTTTGGAATCAGTTGAATATTTTTTTTTTTTTTTAACACAAGTCTTCTCTTCTGGAGGTACCTGTCACAACACATTTTCAGGTGGGGGGTCTGCGGCCAAATGCATATCAATTTAGGGGTCCTTTGCACGGTTTTGCATGCTTTAGAACACTGGACACCTAAAACCAAGTCTTTGATTCATTCCCACTGTGGGTCAATAATTGAGACTTTAAACGCATCGGTTTACTCATCACATCGTTATTTTTATTAAATATTTACAGTATACAGTAAAAGCAGATTGTTTCTGCTTTTACATATTTGCACCACAGACAGAGCAACAGATGCTTTAAAGGTTGCTGACGACAGGTTACTTAGGGGGCCTGTAGGCAATTTTGCGGCTCTTCAGCACCGACCACCTGTGCCTCTTCATATAGTAGACCATGGGAACGAGGATGGCCGCCCCCATTAGCATCTGGATGGAGCAAGAGAGAGAGATAGGGATATCAGATATTTTACAATTAAGGCATCTGGCAGATGCTTTTATCCAGAGTGACTTACACAAGTGTGAAATAAGAGTAAGCACAGAAAGCATGAACCCTAGTCAACAAACAGAAAACAATGTAGTGCTTCAAAGAACATTGGACACCAGGAAATGAATGTGGTTAAAATGGCACGTTTCTGCTTTACGACACCTTTTGGACATCAGCGGAGGGAACAGTGTGTTACACGGTAATATGCCATGATACGAGCCTGTGTGTGTGTGCGTGTATTACTATATTTCTGAGGACCAAAAGTCCCTACAAGTATAGTAGAATTTGAGAAACAGACATTGTGAGGACCATGTTCCATGGTCCTGTAATCTGTGTGTGTGTGTGTGTGTGTGTGTGTGTGTGTGTGTGTGTGTGTGTGTGTGTGTGTGTGTGTGTGTGTGTGTGTGTGTGTGTGTTCTAACCTTAAGTCCCATCCTCTTTCGCTGATCATGCTCTGGCTCGGCTGCCCACCTAAGGAACGTGCACACATCCTTGGCGACTTGGCTCATGGTGGCAGGGGTTCCTATGGCAACGCAAAACAACAATAATCAGAGTGACCTTCACAACGTGACGATGAACACTTCTGCCTCGTTTACAGGGAATAAGCAGATTATGACAATAACTGGATTAAAGTGTTTGCACGCATATAATTAGTGTGATTACAGCAATAACCTGCGTTTACATTTTTCCTCACAAGTCAGGTCTCTGTTGTAAATACTTCCTATATCGGGTGAAGTTATGTTTTACAGCAGTGATCTCTATCAACGTTTGCTAACTCCGATTTTTGGAATCAGATAACATGCTTACATGTGAACACACTCAATGACATTTATTTTAACTGTTCTAATCAAGTTGATTGTTTTTCTCTCCCTCACACACACGATTGTATATCACCAATTGAAGGGAAAGATCCCTAATAGTTTTTTTACTACGCCAATAGTAAAGCGGTTTTAATTAACTTAACTAAGTCGCCTGCGGTGCTCCGTTTAATCGTCTTTACAAACCAGTTTGCTGTTTCCCTTTCATTTGGATCTGACACCTGACATCTCCGTTCTCCATATGTCTGCTCATCAAAACATGCTCTGCGCTCTATAGTGAATATTGTGATACTAAATATAAGATAATATGTTATATGGAACATGATGCGGTGATACTGTCACACCCAGCACAGACATGGATTGTCTGAATAGAGGAGACATTGATATTATTAAATCAGATGTAACATTTTTATCCAACACTAAAGCCAGTCTTCCATGCTTGGCATTGAATTCACAGAGTTTCAACTCCCCTGTAAAAGACTACTAGGGCTTATTTACTCCAATAATGGTCTTTTATTAAACTCTCAATTTCAAAGTCTCAAATAAATCTCTCCCCAACTCCCCATTACCGTAACACTCCAACATTCGTGCATGGTAAATATTTCCCCCTGGCGACCGGACTGTGTATCAGCGATTTTGAGTGGGCACGAATCAAGAAATTAAAATAGAAAGGATCTCCCAAGCCTAACACACACACACACGTACCGTCATCATACTCCAGGATCTCGTTGTACACGGGAGGCGCCATGCCGATGGCCTGTCCAGGGAAGTAGGGGTTGTAGTACATCCCCTCTCTCACCTCAACGCCAGCTGGAGGCTCACAGTATCCAGTCAACAGACTGAACACGTAGTCCTCACCACCATGTCTGCACGCACACAACCAACACGAACAGAGACAAAATGAACAATTTTAAGAGGGGTTTTAATTGGTCACTCACTCATACAGGTTACACAAGCAGCTAAATGTTAAGTGTGGCATGTTCCGTAAGACTGTGCTAACAAAAGCCATACAACAAGAAATAATAAGGATGATACTCGGCTGTAATGATATTAAATAAAATAAATAATATTTAAAAATAAGGTTAAAAAGATTTAAACGAATAGGTAAGAGAGTGTGTGTGGGGGAGGTCTAAGCAGGGAACAAAGGAAGGACATTAGGAGAATAACGGGGGGGGGGGGGTTTCAGCAGGGGAGGAAGGAAACAAGAAGAAGGAAAGAGAGTAGAGAGGGTGTGTGTGTGTGTATGTATTACTTCTGGGAACCAAATGTCTCCACAAGTTAGTAGAATATGATAAATGGACGTTGTGAGGACCATTTTCATGGTCATCACAAGAAAAACAAGTTTTATCATTGAAAAATATTTTTAGACATAGGTTTACGATTAGAAAAAGATTCAGGTTGGAGTTAGGTTTAGGATTAGACATTTAGAAGTTAGGTTTAGGATTAGACATTTAGAAGTTAGGTTTAGTGATTAGAGATAGAGTTAGAGCCTGATTTACACTTAGTTGTGCGCTGGTGTCATGCACGACAAAATTGCTGATCTATAAGCGACGCATTGTGGGCTTGTAGATCTGCTATTTTTCGGCTTTAGGCAAAAATGTTGGTGTCCTCACAAGTATAGTAATTCAAATATGTGTGCGTTTGTGTGTGTGTGTGTACCGTGCGTTGACGATGTAGCTGAGGTCAGGGGGTAAGGCTCCGTTGTTTGCGGCACGGGCGGACTCGGGGTTGGGGTAGGGTTTGGGGAAGTAGTCCGACAACTTCCCAGTTCGAGTGAACATCTCACCACTCTCGTCTGGACCGTCCAGCACCTCCACCTGAACACAAGTTAACACACTTCATGTGTTGGGTATCGTTTGGGGCTTTATCCGATACCTGTTCTCAACTGGTACTTTTAAAAACAGTGCCATGCCTTGCATTCAAGTGTTACTTTACATTGACAGCTGAATTACCCCACTGTATTATTGGTAGGAAATTACAGGTAGGAACCTTTGGTATGATGCACAATGCTGTACTACTGAGGACACTTAATAAAGTAACACAGGACTAAAGGCAGCTAAAGTTGCGACTCCTTACTGTTGGTTATTATCAACTTTATAATAACCAACATTGTGACGCATTGTGGACTTGTAGATCGGCTACTTTCGCCACACGACACCGTCGTAATACTGAGTATAAAACACAGTTGACAAGATGCATCGCTCTGCTTTCAAGTGTATGATAAATTTGGACAAAAATAGATTGTCGCACGGAACTCTATGGAGCTCATGCACGACCTAGCTAAAGCTCTATGAAGCTCTATAGCACATAAGCTCTATGGAGCTTAGGCACGTTCATACACTCAGTGTAGCCGGTTCCATTGATTATAGTGGCAGCATATGGCCATGGCAGCCGCTCTACGAAGAGAGCGGATCCGTTACATGCCCAGTGTAGCCTGGGGGTTAGTGAGGTACGAAAGTGCAGCGCTGTGAAGGAAAGGGGCGCACTGGATTTATAAGACAATACCACACGATAGCGCCACGGTCATTATGAAAGGGAAGCGGCACAATAATCCTCTTATCTCGATCAGTTTCCGAATTGTTGAAAGCCAAAATTGTAATTGAATCGAAGATGTTATGAATCGCTTCCAGCCCTAGAACACACAACACACAAAAGCTTACCTCCTCAGCGATAGCCTTGACCTCTGCCTCTGTGTGAGAGACACCAATCAGGTTTCTGAAGGCCAGGTACTCCATACTATGACAGGCTGAACACACCTGCTTATAGACTTGATAGCCACGACGTACACTGGACCAGAGAAAGAGAGGAAGGGGGTGGGGGTGAAAAGGACAATAAATTAAACCAATGGTTCAGTACAGAAGCTAACCCTGTCCTGGCAGTATTAGATAGCATTAACACTGATGGGGTAAAAAAAAAATGGTAGCCTTTAGGCACCGCCTTTTTACATTTAATCCTATGAGAAATGTTTATATAATTCCACTCTCCCGGTGGAGACGGGACATTTCCATTGCATTCATATCAACGATGTGCTTTTTGTGTTTGTTCCATATGAAGACACATCTATATTGTAACAATAGCAATAAGCATTGTTGGGTCTTCCAATAAACAGAAGTAGGGCTCTTATGAGCCATCTATTCCTTTAGATCAGGGGTGGGCAACTTTGTAGATGGTGAGGGCCACAAAATTTCCTCACTCACTCTGGGGGGCCGCATTGTTTATCGGACAGTTGAAGGCAATAGTTCACCATTTCGGATATGTTTAGATTACTTTGTTTTTCTTTGTGATAAAAAAAAAAAAACACTCAAGCACCGTCACTCAATGCGGCCTGGGGCCGCATTGAGTGACGGTGCGGGCCGCTTTAGATCTATGGCAATGGTTCTCAAAGGACCATGGGTCCTAAGCAAAAAGAGGAACTATTTAACCACTGTACTGTACTGTAATTTTATGCTTTGGATATTTAAACCAACACAAATAGATATCAATTTGGGGGTCCTTGACATGAAAGTGTTTGAGAACCGCTGATCTATGATATATAATTACAAACAAATACTGTATATTACCTAGCATGGTCAAGTGAAGACAGGGGCCCTCCGTGGCTCCAGGGATAGTTAGGGGGGTGGAGCTCCAGGTCCGAGGCTTTGATCGACTGATGGAGCATGAGGGCGAGCCCCGCCCCGCCGGCTGTGATCACGCCCATTGTAGTCAGCGCCACCTTCTTATTGCGCGGCAGGCTGGCGAAGGACATGTTGGCCTGCAGACACAATAAAGAGAGCATATTACAACATGAGGGGATTCAGGGGACATCCAGTTGTGCAGTTCAAGGTCGTCAATTTGCCACAGCTATATTCGTCACAGAGGATAAAAACACAATATTTGTGGGCCTCTCTAAAACTAACAAAATAACAAAAACTAGATTGAAAAAACAAAACATTTTAGTCAGCCGAAAGAAAAAGTTGTCTTAACGAAATGTCTAACTGAAACTGTATCCTGTGCTTTCAAAACTAACTGAAACTAACTAAAATCATAAAGAAAATGTCCTTAGTTCCAGTCTTTGTCAAATTATTCCATATACTTCCATTTGTTTAACTGTTAAACTACTGAGTCTCTCGACTCACTCCCCAGGCTCTGGAGTGCCAGCCAATGTAAGCCAGGTCATATGGAGAAATTTGGTCTATAAATATCATGGTAACCACATAACAAGGGGCTGTAATGTTTTGTACAATTATATAAGTGTTTGCTGCATGTCAACCTAGGTCAGGGTTAAAAAAATGTTTAACCAAATACCTCAATAGATATTGTGATGATATTATGATGGGGATGTGTATTGGTGATTTCACCACAATGAGCTTTTTATAAATAAATAATTATCAGTAATGCCTACATAATACGTGGGTAAAGGCAAATAACAAACAGCTGGAACAGTCAGGTTACAGGTAAGTGCAGAATATTACATCAGGTTACTGTAATGCAGCCTTTAAAAATCGGAAATCCCAGATGATATCTAGTCTGGATATGATAATATTACGATATAATATACGTTACAGCAGTCCCCATCTCAGCTCGCACAATCCTGTCAGGCTTCACTGTCATGCCCCAATAAAGCAAGGACCACATTATATCATTCTGCATAAAGGTGAGCAGCAATTAACATGCTATATAATACTATGCTGCAGCAAATGATAGATGCACTACATGTTAGAGTAGTATAGCGCAGTGCTTCTCGGGGTCCGGGTAGTACCCCTGGGGTCCTTGAGGGCGTTCCCAGCCAAATGATAATAGTTAGGCGCCAAATGGACCCTTACGGGTCTGTGATTCTGAGAATGTAAACATGGAGCCGAATGGACCTGCAACGTCTGGGTTCCATTCTATTTGTACACTTTCAGAGCAACGGGGGGGGCGTCAACCTCTGGTATATAATCCTGTCTATTGTGTTGTCCTGCACTGTACCGCTGCACTACCTGAGCTCATGCCGTATCTGTTCATGCACAGACACAGCATGAGCCTTATGAAAGCCCTGCTCCCCCTCCCTCCCCTCACTGTTTTTGTAACAAAGACATTTGACACAAAGACATGTAACATGACATTGAATGTATCACTGTCAAAGTCATCAAGACACATTCCTCTACAGCTAGTGCACATCATCAATGCAGTGATCCAGAATCACATCCTGTAGCAGTAGAATAACAAATAATAACCACAAACATGAATACACTACAGTGGACAGGAAACTAGAACATTTAAAAGTGTGATGATGCTTTATGAAAACCGTCAGGTTGGCCTGAAAGAAGAAACAATCTTAATGTCGGTCCCTAGCTGATGATACCACAGTATGTGTTATGTATATGGAGACGACTTCTATACCCTCCAAACTGCCTTATGAAACCCAGACTCCCCCTCCCGTCCCGCACTGCTTTTGTAACAAGCCATCACATGACTGCAGCCTCTCAGCTAGCAGCCCTAGTGAACACTGTACTGCTACTTGTTTACCTCACACCACCACATGTATGTATACACCTGCACCTCATCCTTACAGACGATTGTTTATTATGAGTTCCGTTACCTAATTGTTTTGCTTTTGTGTCTCACAACTCCTTGTGAGTGGTCCACTACACAACCCTTTTATTCTGGTACAAGCTTTGTTTTTTTTATATGCATGTTGCTTTAAGAAAGATATTTATCTAGCCATCTATATCTATCTTTGATGCCAATGTTCTGAAGAACATGTACACACCTGCATGTAATGCAAATTCTCTAAACATCATGTATATATCTTGATTAGATGTTTGACCCCATTTTTCTTCTCACTCCTACTCTTCTATCCTCTCGCTTCTCACAAAAACTACTGAATTATGTATGAAATAAAATAAAATGAATCACTGCACATCATACTGTCAAACATAGGTCAATGGGCATATTTAAGTGACATTTGTTTGTAAAGCCCATTTTCTTTTATTTCATTTTACTTTATACATGTGAATCATTTTGAATAACATACAGAACTAGCATACAGAAATATATTACCATTAATAAATGGTAATGAAATGTTTCGGTATCTGGGAGTATCTGGGAGTACTGAAGTCAGAGAATGAATATTGCGGTATTTGAGGCAACGTTAGGCAATAAGGCCCGATATTTTAAATGACAGTCACGTAACAATAACAAAGATGACATTTCAAGTCTCCTTGACCAGAAGGTCCGTTCTACAAACTATTCACTTATGTCAGTCAGAACTGTCTCTCTACACAGGCTGTTCACTGATGTCAGTACAGTCTCAACTAGCACAGAGTCAACTAACTGTTCACTGATATCAGAACAGTCTCATTGCAGCGCCCAGAGTCCAGACAAATATCTCTAAAACACTAGAATGTCCCTGTTTTCAACATTCACTACCAAATTGTCCTGGTTTTCACCAAAATCTAAATAACAAGACTTGTTTAATAGTCCTTCACTGCTTCCATAGATGTGTATCATGTTCTGGACAATTGTCCCCCTGCCGAAAACACCAGATGAAGATAAAAAAAAGAAAGAAAATGTCAAATAAATTGTCAAAAGCGGTGAAAATAGCAGATCTACAAGCTCACAGTGCACCGCATCTCCACACGTTGAGAGCTTGTAGATTGGCTATTTTCGCTATTAATTGGATTAAAGTGATTGATAAGGGTGCTCCTGGTTGTGGTTTTTCAAAATATGGCCACCTTAATCTAAGAACAGTGTCGTTGCAGGTTGTTAACTGATAAGCACCGAGAGCAGTGTTATTTTGGTTGTTTGTGTCCACCTCAGGGAGTCCTTGAGACGCCAGCTCATCAGATCAGTGGTTCTCAAACCTTTTCTATCATTTGGAACCTCTCAAGGAACCCTGAGGGTCCCTGGACCCCACTTTGAGTTTGAGAACCACAGATAGACAACTCTAACCAGGGTGTTATATGACACATAATTTGTCAATTTCCCTGTCCATTACCATAACATCACATAAACTAACATTCATTTAGACTTTAAAACAAGATGTTTCCGCTGGGGGGAAAAATCCACTTCTAACACTAATGTTACAGTATGAACAATGTACGACTAGAGTAAGTATCTCGAGCGACTTTACTGTACTGTAAGCTAATTCTATAAGACAGCATCACATTTGAATCACATTCTGTCCTAGCGTTACGAGTGAAGGCTTTCACGGACATTGACACGTTTAATGGCCTGTTACATATAATAATATGGAATAATAACAAGTAAATAGAGGCAACACAAGCCTGTGACCTTGTGTGAGTAGCAGCATTGCTAATGCTAACCGGGTTAGCTAGGTGTCAGGACGTGGCAGAAAGAACGGTGCCGTTTATTTATAGTTATATTTTTATAACAAAGTGATATTATTATTACTATTATAATAAAGCTCACCTTGGGGCTGGTGATTGTCTTGGGGGTGTTCAGGAGAACTCTCCCACTCCCCGATAAAGCAAGAGCTCTCAGCGCCGCCATCTTGTCTTCTCTCTGCTGTCTCCCACTCTCTCAATGGAAACTGGAGGATGGGACCACCAAGGCTAGTCTACACCCATCCCATAGCCCGGGGGGAGGGGGTTCGGCCTGTGATTGGCTGTGCTTATGGTTGTCAGAGAAACAGTTACAAAATCTTGTAGCCGGAACCCATGACCAGAACCACCGGCACCGTGCATCTCCAAAATGATTCCCCTAGTTTAAAACTTGTTTAGTTTGGTATAATTGTTTCGGGGTTTTTTTGTATAATAATTGTTTGGTAAGTCCATTTTCTAAATTCTAACTCGTAGTGCGTCTAGCGAGAGTAAACTAATTGATTCACATTATGTGGGGAACAAAAAAAATGTAACGCCAACCGGAACCAACCACCGGAACCACGACCCCCCCCCCCCCTTTTACTTCTACTCCACTACATCTCAGAGGCAAATATTGTACTTTTACTCCACTACAATTATTTGAAAACTTTAGTTACTTTGTAGATTTTTATTATTATTACAAAACCACTTCAGCTTTGGCAATTTGAAAAAGCAATTTGAAAAATCTACAAGCTCAGAACGCGTGACACGTTTTGAGCTAGATCTGCTATTCTCAAAGGATTGTTATACGTTTTACACATGAAAACTTGTGAAATGGGACTTTCTGCATGTTGGGTACTTTAGCTTTTGGTACTTAAAGTATATTCTGATGCCAATACGTTACTCAAGTAAATGTGTTATACACCGGACTTGCAAAAGAGTATTTCTACAATAGGGTATTGATACTTTTACTGCAGTTTTTTTTTTAAAAGGATAACTTCTTCCAAGATCCATCACTGCCTATGGAAATATTTGAACGCAGGCAAATTATATATAAAGGAACGTAAAAGTAAATGGAGAATAACTATATAACATATAACGGGCACAACTAATAGACTAGACTTTAGTTGCTGCTCACAGAATTGGCCAATCACTGTGCGAGTGTCCCACTGGGCTATGGCATCTAAACTCCACCGCAGTGGCCTCTCTCCTCCCTTTGATAAATGTTATGTATCAACATGTAATGTATTCACCGATTAATAAAATATTGCGTTTGCAGTGTTGCAATGTTTTATTGCATTCAACAGTGAATAAAACTGTTATGCAATATATTGTGTTTTGCAACGGTACAAATGCAATTAAACGAAAAGTACACATGACATTCAAGTCGTTGTCTTTGTCTTAACTTGTGGGGAAACTGCGCCACCATGAGGATTTTAAATCTCTTTTGACCTGCATTATATACATTTCTTTCTACTAAATGACCTTGTGCTGCCATAACTTGTTTATGGATATTTGTTTCTTCTGAAGATCTTCATTGACTGCTTTCCTTTTCACTGCTCAGTCCATATGGATCATCACCTGGATGCTTCAAACGCATTTTAATTCAGTTTTCACCATAGACATAATTTTCACACTCTCAACAGTTTTTGGTACAGGCCTCAAGTCACCTTTGGGGAGGGCCAGTACCGGCGTTGCCAGGTTTTGCAAGAGAAACAAGCAACCATGTCTAGGAAAACAAGCCCAAAAGAAGAAACTTTATGCCACATGAGCACTTTAAACCTATAAACTTCAGCTATTTGAAAATAGCAGATCTACAAGGTCACAACGTGTCGCGATGTGACGCGTTGTGAGCTTGTAGATCTGCTATTTTCAAAAACTCATGCAATAGAATGTGGAATATTTGGAATATGTCTTTGAAACATTCCAACACAAATGCTCCATGGCACAAAACGTTTTCATGAAAATATTTGAGAACCACTGGTTTAAATAATAAATAAAACATTTGGAAGCAAGGCTAAATAAGCAAATAGGCTTTAGAAACAAGACCCAAAAACTGCAACCCGCAGATAACAATTTTTACAAGCAACTTTACAGAAAAGGAAGCCCAAAGTAAGTAGCTTATAAAAAGCCGACATGGCAACACTGGCCAGTGCCCTTATTTTTAGTCCAGTGAGCCATGGCTGAGTCATGTGTTTTGCGTGCTTGGATATAGGCTACAATTGTATTTACAGCATTACCTATGTTCTTTATTTCATCATTTTTTAAAATAAATTGTTGCATTTTGAGTTTTTCTCAGATGGCTCTCCTATCAGATTTACTGTAAATAAAAAAGCGAAGAAATGTGAAATGTTTGTTGGGGACAGTCTAAGGTCGATTTAAAACATTTATTGTCTAAATTCACAAAGATAACATAGACATAGGCCTTACGACGAGAAAGGGCTTAACAGAACTGAATCAGTACAACTGGGAACCACTTTGACCAAAGTTGAATACTTTTCCTCCACGAGAGGGCAGCGCAGGACCATGAGACAGAGAGGGGCAGACGCATCAGAATTAGACAGACAGACAGACAGACAGACAGTGGTGTAAAGTAACTAACTATCACCCATTCTTGAGAATTGGTACAAATCATGTCCTACCAAAACATTTCAAATGTATTTATTTATGGAGATGCCTGATGTCATTACCACACATTCTGCAAAACCTCTGCATGGATCACAAGCAGATTATTAATTGTACTATCATAACAGTTATCAGAGACTGAGTAGGCTACTTGGAGCAGCAGATGTTCCTGCGGTACTATGACATCATCAATATGACGTCAGTGATATCCATATTTGGTCATCTGCATGTTTTGGGCAAAAACTCCATATTTGGCAAAAAACTGCTGACATACGTATAGACAGAGACAGGGATAGAATGCTTAATATGAATGATATTTTATTAGTCAGAAATGTAAACAGCACGAGGTACAGTTACGGCTAAAAGGATAACACAGCATAAAAAAAAACACAATAATACATAAGTGATTGTGAATACATTCACTTTTTTGTTTGTTTTATGTTTTTTGAGCCCCCCCCCAACTCAGTCCCACTTATGCGGGTCACCCATCTTTTTTGCGGCCCACCCATCTGACCACTTAACCCGGCAGCCAATAAGTGGTCAAATGGGTGGTCCGAGTGCATCCTCAGAGCATGTTTATTTTCATTATCATTCAATCGATCAATGGAACCAATGTATAGTATAGGCTACTTTAAGTTCTTATCTATTGGTATCACTATGAAAACTCGCTGTTTACGTTTTTAAAGAAAGAAATACCATGACATTTTTTAACATACATTTTTCAAAATATTAATGTTATGTCATCATTAAAAGCTTAGTGTTTTGCCAATTATTTGGGGGCCCACTTGCAATATCATCACGGCCCACCACAGTACTTTGTTCACGGGTTCTTGGGGGGCCGTGTTCGATCTTCCTGCTCTTGAGCACGGATCACCTCTCAGCCATTGGCCCATTTTGGTGCTCACAACGCGACGTTGTGAGCTTGTAGATAGATCTGCTATTTTCACTATTTGATTTTTTCCCTTTTTTTTCTGGACATTTCTTTGGAGATGTCAACATTTTGAGCACTTTGTTCACGGGGGCTTGGGGGGCCCGTATTGGATCTTCCTGCTCTTGAGCACGGACCACCTGTGTCTCTTCATGTAGTAGACCAGCGGCAGGAGGATGGCCGAGCCCATCAGCAGCTTCAGGCCCATGCGTTTGCGTTGGTCGTGCTCCGGCTCGGCCGCCCACCTCAGGAAGGTGCACACGTCCTTGGCCACCTGACTCATGGTTGCCGGGGTTCCGTCGTCAAACTCCACGATCTCGTTATAGATGGGCGGAGCCATGTTCATGACCTGACCGAGAAAGTAGGGGTTGTAGTGCTTCGGCTCCTCCCCCGGTTGCAGTTCCATCTCAACGCCAGCTGGAGGATCGCAGTATCCGGTCAACAGACTGAACACATAGTCCTCACCGCCGTGTCGTGCGTTGACGATGTAGCTCAGGTCAGGGGGTTCGGATTGGTTGTTTGCAGCCTTGGCGGCCTCTGGATTTTTGTAGGGTCTGGGGAAGCGGTCCGACAACTTCCCTGGTCGTGTGTACATCTCGCCCTTCTCGTTTGGACCGTCCTCCACCTCCACCTCCTCAGCGATGGCCTTGACCTCATCCTCTGTGTGCGAGACGCCCACCAGGTTTCTGAAGTGCAGGTAGTCCATACTGTGACAGGCTGAACACACCTGCTTATACACTTGATAGCCACGACGTATGCTAGCATGGTCCAGGGAAGACAGGGGCCCTGCGTGGCTCCACGCATACTTAGGGGGGTGGAGCTCCAGGTCCGACGCTTTGATCGACTGATGGAGCATGAGGGTGAGCCCCGCCCCTCCGGCTGAGACCACGCCCAGCGTCACCAGCGCCACCTTCTTAATCCGCTGCAGGCTGGCGAAGGACATGTTGGACTTGGGAGTCGTGTTGGTTTTCAGCGTGTTCAGGAGAGCTCTCCCACCACTACTACCTGGTAATGCGACAGATCGCAAAACCAATATCTTGCGGATGAACGGACTGTGAGTCCAGTGAGTGCTGGAGATGCTTGAAGGTTCTGGGTCTGTCACTGAGACGTGTGGTCTGTTTTTGGCCGGTGATGACGCTCCTGTTGTCAAACTGTCACAATGAGTCGGCCATGCCCAAATATGGCATTTTGCGTCAGTTTTGCCCAAATATGGAGGACTATATGTCAGACTGGCCTCTAAGTAGTGTTGATTAGCGACGGCGGCAACCATAGCAACCTGATATGAAATGTAAAGGCCAGTTGGATAATGTACCTCCATATTTGGGCAAGACTGACCTGGAAGTAAAAAAATAATAATATATTATTCTTTTTTTTTTTTTTTTTTTTTTTTGTCAAAAGTTTTTATGGGCCACGAGTATCCCTTTTTTGTCTCCATAATTATTTTTACTACCAGTATTTCAAAAGATTTCAATCTTTTTTTCTTTTTGTTGTTTCACAAGAATTTGATGAATTGAAAAACAAATAGCAGATCTACAAGTTCGCAACATATTGCATCATATTGTGAGCTTGTAGATTAGCTATTTCGTCCCATTCAACATTCCTCCTCAGGCCTCCCAACCATTCCCTGTCCTTGGCCTTTTGCGGACTGGCGGAACATGATGGAGATTTGATCAAATGTTTTTCCCTTGGTCTCTGGTACCTTGAAGAAGGTGAAGATGAAGAAAGCGATCAGAAAAGCGGTGAAAATAAGAAACACATATGGGCCACACAGTGCCTCTATATACGGGAAGCTTAAGCCCACGATGAAGTTGCTGGTCCAGTTGAATAAACAAGCAACAGCCATGGCTGAGGGCCTCGGTCCCTGGGAGAACATCTCTGCTGTGATGAACCAGGGGATGGGCCCTGGTCCAATCTCAAAGAATGCCACAAATGAAAATATGGCCACAACACTGACATAAGACATCCACTTCAGCTCGTCCAGCAGATTTAGACCGATGGTAATCATAATGGCAGAAACAGCCATTCCCAGCAGCCCCACCATATGTAAGGGCCTTCGACCGGCACGCTCCACCAAAAACAACGAGACCACAGTGACAGCTGCGTTGACCAAACCGACTCCAATAGTGGCATAAACAGGCTTCTCCACTCCGGCCTTCTCAAAGATACCGGTGGAGTAGTAGAACACTGCATTGATGCCTGACAGCTGCTGGGAGAGCTGCAGGACAATGGCAATGCAGATGGGCTGGCGGTAGAGGGGTGAGCGGAACAGCTCGAGGATGGTCACCGTCTTCTCCCTCATCATCTGCCTGTTCTCCTCCTTCATCTCCTCCAAGTCGGCGCTCACGTCTTGGGTCGCACGCAGCTTCTTCAGCACAGTCTGTGCCTCGCTCTCCAGGTTCCTGTTGATGAGCAGGAAGCGGGGACTCTCAAGGAAGAAGGGCATTAGGACAAACTGCAGCAGTGCAGGGATGGCAGTGAAGCCGAGTAGCAACGGCCACAGGGAGGCGTTGCCCATTAGCGACTCCAAGCCCAACACCTGTGCGATCACGATGCCTATGACGATGGCCAGCTGATGGACGCTTCCAAGGGCCCCTCTGATGGCTGTCGGAGCAACCTCACCGATGTACATGGGAACAAAGCCAGAGTTCAGACCACAGTAGAGCCCAACCAGAAACCGGCCAGTGATCAGCATCTCCCAGGAGCCAGCCAGCTTGGAACAGCCCATGAGAGCTCCAGAGGCGAAGACCAGAATGTTGGCTATCAACATCGAGTTCCTCCTTCCAAAACGGTTCACAAAGACTCCCACGGCAAAGGAGCCAATCATGCCACCGACCGAGAATATGGCAACAGTGACAGCCCAGAGGGCCTTGAAGGTAGCCTCATTATCAGGCTGATGCTCAGTGGAGTGGGTGGGGACTATGGTCTGGAGCCAGGCTACCTTGAGGGAGGACTGAGGGATGGCCTCCTGATAGCGCTCGTGCCAGGACTCATTGATGAACGTCTTAATTACCTCCTCAGGGGCATTGAGAACCCCAATGTTATAGCCAAGCAGAAAAGAACCAATTACAGCAATTACCACATTCAGCATTAGCTGGAATGTCAGTTGCTTTCCGGAATCCATAGCCGGGTCTTTCTTGAACGATGACGACAACTAAAGGCTTCTCAACGCTTTATATAGGGGTGACGACAGCTCTGGGGTGACATCATCAGGGTCTGTCACCCCCATGATGTGTCAGAGTGACAACAGTCACCCTGAGCAGAGGCTGGCCCTCCATTTTTGACCCATCCTATATCAAAATTGACTTAAGGGCCGGCCAGCCGGCGGAATTCTGACGTCACGTTCATGTCACTATGACTCAGCCGTAACCATATAAGGAGTTCCCAATGCAGCTACGCCCAAATATGAAGTTGTCTAACAATGTGTCTTCATGGCATCAGGCGCAAACAAATCAGTCAGCTCGATATGCGGGTGCAAAAGGGGGCATGCCCATATATGAGCATATACTGATGACATCAGAAATCTCCATATATGGGCATAAAATGGACATGGACAGACAGATACAGAGATGTGGTTGTCCAGAGGATCTTCGCTGACTGCTTTCCTTTTCACTGCTCAGTCCATGATGCTTCAAACGCATTTCTCTTTTTTTAAAGATATTTTTGGGGGCTTTTATGCCTTTACTTGACAGGACAGTAGGCTGAAAGGAAATGGGGAGAGTGACACACAGCAAAGGTCATCGGGATCGGGAGTCGAACCCACGATACGCTGTGAAGCTGGATTACCAGCATATGTGGTATGCGCCTGCCTGGACCGCTAGGCCAGCGGGCGCCCCGCTTTAAACGCATTTTAATTAAGTTTCCAGCCAACAGATTTTGGTACTGACCTCAAGTCACCTTTGGGGAGGGGCACAGTGCCCTTATTTTTAACCCAGTGAGCCATATGTGAGTGAGTCATGTGTTTTTCCTGCTCGAGTATACAATTTTAGATGTATGTGAAACATGTGTCTCAGTATACAGGGCTGAGCTGTTCCCTACACTCCTTAGGCACATAACCCCTTATCCCATCGGGACCCGGTGCTTTGCGTGGGTTCATTCCTTTGAGGGTTCTACACACCACCTCCTCTGTTATTAAAAGTGATTGACTACTGCCGAATTGGTCCTTTAACAAACTATGTTCAATAGAACAGTGGTTCTCAACCTTTTCAGGCCGCAACCCCCCAAAATAATCATATTTGAACTGGGGACCCCCCACCCTGACAAGCACCACTTGGAATTGTAGGAGTTGAGGCATTACATTTTCCATAGATAAATATTGTGAAAATAGCCGACCTACAAGCTCACAACGCCTCGCAACAGGAGGCGTTGTGATCTTGTAGATCGGCTATTTTCACAATTTTTGCCTGTGTCTTATATAATTTGACAATTTGGCCAATGTTTGACCAGTTTTTGCAGTAGTTTGATTACTTTTGATGCAGTAATGTAATTTTCCTTTCTTTCTTTTATGTATTAAAAAGGTCTTAAAAGTCCTCAAATTATCACTTGATCACTGCCATCTGGGGACCCCCCCAAAATAATATGGGGTGGGGTCCCGACCCACAGGTTGAGAACCACTGCAATAGAAACATCTGAAGTATCAAATCTGCCATAAAAGGTATTTAATTCATTGGCAAAAGACAGATTGTCACTAGTGTTGATGACCTCTTTCTTTTCTTTTATTCTTACCATTGTATACAACCCCTTTCATGCTTGTCTTACATTTGTATCCCTCATTTGCCATTCAATCTTAAGTTTGTAGTTGTATTTACATTCACTAGTTATTTGTTTTACATCTTTCTGAATAGCTTTCACTTGAATTAGGTCACCTTGTTCAAAAGCATGTTTCTTCCTATATAATGCTTCTTTCATTTCCTTATTCATCCATGGTTTATCATTTGGAAACACTTTGATCCTTTTGGATGGAATAACACTATCTATACAAAACTGTATGTAGTGCGTTACAACAGAGTTAAGTTCCTCAAGATCAGCATATGTGTCATTAAACATGTCCCATAAAGTACAATCAAAACACCCCTTAAGACAGTCAAGTGACTCCTCACTCCACTTTAAAATGTGTTTTACTTCAGGTTTGCTTGATTTGAGTCTCTAGCTGTTTGTAATGTGCTGTTTGCATTATGATCAGAACTCCCAAGCTTAATTCTTTGGTGGCTCCTATATGCGCCCTTTATGTTTCCAAAGCATAAATCAAGAGTCTTTTCCCGTCTTGTGGGGCAAGTGACGTATTGATAGAAATTGGGCAGTGTCTGTTTAAGCGAACGTCCGTTGAAATCGCCCAGTATAACCGAGTCAGGATAAATATTTTCCTGCTTGGCTATTGTCTCATATATTACCCCCGCGGCTGCCTTCATATTCTCACGGGGATGAATATAGACAAGAGTGATAAATATCTGACCAAATTCTCTTGGCAGGTAAAACGGTCTAAGTGAGACAGAAAGGAGTGTGATGTCTTTTTTGGTGGTCACAACGTGTCGTTGTAAGAGCTTGTGCTATTTTCACTATATTTGATTATGATTTCTTTGGATTTCTGGATTTTTTAAATATTTATTTCAAAATGTCGAAATGTTAATACATCAATGCATTGTTGTAATTTGTACTTTTGTTGAGTTACAACTGTACTTGGTCTGCTATTGCTTCCTTCAACACCAAATCTCTTTGCCAGAAATAGTCGATCTACAAACTCAACGCGTTGTGAGCTTTTAGATCGGCTATTTCTGCGGAATGTTCCCCCAAGAATAGGGGGCATTGGGTTTAAATGGTTAAGATTTTTAAAAGCTTGTACTTTTGAAGACTTAAGTATATTTAAAAGCACATACTCCAGGACTTTAACTCGGGTACAAATCTAACAGAGCAACTTTCCCTTGTAGTTGTGTATCATTTGAGCGATAGTGAATGATTTTGGTTTAGACACATTTTATTAGGTTTTAACTTTGAAAACCATGTTGCTTGCATATGAGAAGGCCACCACGAGACTTGTCAGTGTGCAGCCATGAACTTGGACCTTATAACATATTTTCTCCTCTCTGTGGGTTTTTGGTTGAAATGTCATATCCATGTTACTCTGACACCGAACACATACCTATGCAAGGACACTGCTGCTACATCTGTGCCTGTGTGTTTTGTTAAACTTTCCCTGCATAAGACACCTTGTTGACTGAATTCGGCTCTCCTTTTTTAATTTAGAGTAGACAATTATTTCTTTACCCCTTTTGCTCCCCTATTTAGTCATTATGCCAATTAATTCCTCCCCACACACATTTCTGTGTTGTCACTGCTATTGTAGCCTACTGACTCACCTGCCTGGTGGGCCCAGTGGGGGCTCCTGATTGTTTGGACTCCATATCTTGGTCAGTACATCCTTGGCTCCGGTGGACAAGGCTCCTTCCTGTGGCAATACTGCTTTGTTCTGTAGTATCGTTTCAAACATAAGCATGGTGTTCGATATAAGTAATTTCATTTCATATTGTGATACAATAATAGGTGATTCTGAGTTTGCAGTTGGCAGTGCTTGAAGGTGAAAATAACTGGGGACATCCCCCATCTGGTATGCAGGCTGAGAGGCGATCCACTTTGCATTCCCCCAACACCTAAACCTTTTTGTTCCCCTGATCATAATGCAGTTACATGGGAAACCCCCTAGATTTGAATACGAGATGCATGTCTCTGCTATTGATGTGTTGATCAGTCAACACTTTAAGATCCTGGTCTTTGTCCTGGAGCAGAAGCTCCCAGCTTTAAGTGTGAACCAAAAGAAGTCACAGAGCCGAGTCTTTGTTAGTTAGCAGGCTGATTTCAGTACTATTGTCTTTATGCAAGGGAGATGGCGGAGGTGAAGGCATCTGTTCTACCAGCTCTAACAAGATCTCTGTGTGGTTGAAGGAATAACCAGCTAAAATGTTTACCCACTAAATATTCTTCTCTTTTAGGTCTGCAGTATGTAGTTAAAATGAGTAAAGACTTGATAACTAAGATTTGTGCTGTTAACAAAGAGAAATGTCATTTAGGGAAAATATTCAGTCTGAAGTAACTGTTGTCTTATGTTGACTCATTGGATTTCTAACTACTGTTTGCAATCATGAAAGTATAATGTGTGTGGTCTTATTCTAAAGCTTAAGAGATGTTGAACAAGGATTACTAAACAAGGTTTTGTGCAAAAGTAAAGCTTGATAATTGGAAATAAGACAAGTTTGTTACACTGTAAGGACAATGCTAATGTTATACCAGGCTGTGGGCGGGGACTCGAGCCACGACAAAGGAGTAAGGGCGGGTCTTAACTCTTGGGCCTCCCTTGGGGGTAGGATCTGAATCTGGTATAAAGTACTGTTGTTACCTGTGATGCTGTGCGCTGCTGAATCAGACCTTAAACCCGGCAGTCTGCCTGTTGGGTGGAATAAAAAGAAACCTAACTGAAATCCTTGGACTGGACTTCCCTTCTTGAACCTTTCACCAGGAGACTAATTCAGCCACTCTTTCGACCAGAATATACATCAGTTCCCTTGACAACCAATCTCTTTATCAAGACAAAGTTCCTCATAACTTCACCACTCCTGTATGTGCTGTAAACAAATTGCTTCTAACCCCCAATATTATGGCGTTAGGAGAGCCGAATGCGAGGTGCTCGGGTGGCACAGTGGTAAAGTCCGTGCCCACCACCACGGAGGAGTAGGTCCTACTCCTTCCGCCCAACACTCCCTGCTGACAGGTGCCGCCCCAGTCCGTAGGAGTACGTGCAATGACCATTATCACCCTCCCCGCCCGGCTTCCCCCACGAACACAATTGTGTTCGTGTAGACGTTCGACAAAGCCGGATGCACCACGGTGGATTAGAACCCACAACCTCCGTGGTGGTGGGCAGGGACTTTACCACTGTGCCACCCGAGCACCTCGCATTCGGCTCTCTGCAATAATATTGGGAGTTAGAAGCAATTTGTTTACAGCACATACAGGAGTGGTGAAGTTACGAGGAACTTTGTCTTGATAAAGAGATTGGTTGTCAAGGGAACAAAGCAGTATTGTCACAGAAGGAGCCTTGTCCACCGGAGCCAAGGATGTACTGACCAAGATATGGAGTCCAAACAATCCATGCTACCTTGTGCAGAACTGTAATCAGAATGTCAACAACCACTCAATATATCAACGACTCACCCACCTCGGACAGTGAGAGAGAACCTCGAGAGTAACAGACGAATACAGTCGCTTTTAGACTGTCCTTTTTTTATTGCCTTTATTCTCTCGTTTTGTGTAAACTTATTCTAAATACTCTTTCATTTTTACTGGTTAAGTACTGCTTTTTAAACATTGGATTATTGATTCATAACATATCCATCAGTATGTATGGTGTATGGGGTTGAGTAGGACTACTTCAGTTGTTCTCAATCTTTTAAGGGTGAGGGCCCACTTGAAAATTGCAAAAGCTTTCGGGGCCCACCAATCTGACCACTTAACGCAGAAGCCTATGGGCTGCTGCTTTAAGTGGTACGACCACCCATCTAAGTGGTCTCTCTGCAGGTCATGAACTGCAAAGAAAAGCAAACAAGCAAATATGAGATTCACCAGTCAGCATTAAAGAAACACCCTCATTTATTCATTCCGTTCATGTTCAAGAGTGCATGTATGTTTTAAAAACTAGTAGGAACACTCGTCCAGAAAGATGTATAGACGCTCTGCCAAAACGGATGCACCGCAGTGGATTCAAATACCTTTGGGCCGACCGAGCAATGTTCCGTCAACTTCCGTTCTTAACGGAGGATGATTCTTCCTCCTCAGGCCTCCCAACCATTCCCTGTCCTCTGCCTTCTGCGGACTGGTGGAACTTGGTGGAGATTTGATCAAATGTTTGTCCCTTGGTCTCTGGTACCTTGAGGAAGGTGAAGATGAAGAAAGCTATCAGAAGAGCGGCGAAAATGAGAAACACATATGGGCCACACAGTGCCTCTATATACGGGAAGCTTAAGCCCACGATGAAGTTGCTGGTCCAGTTGAATAAACAAGCAACAGCCATGGCTGAGGGCCTCGGTCCCTGGGCGAACATCTCTGCTGTGATGAACCAGGGGATTGGCCCTGGCCCAATCTCATAGAATGCCACAAAGGAAAATATGGCCACAACACTGCCATATGACATCCACTTCAGCTTTTCCATCAGATTTAGACCGATGGTAATCATAATGGCAGAGCCAGCCATTCCTACCAGCCCCACCATATGTAAGGGCCTTCGACCGGCACGCTCCATCAAAAGCAACGAGACCACAGTGAAAGCTGTGTTGACCAAACCAAATCTACTCCGGCCTTCTCAAAGATACCGGTGGAGTAGTAGAACACTGCATTGATGCCTGACAGCTGCTGGGAGAGCTGCAGGACAATGGCAATGCAGATGGGCTGGCGGTAGAGGGGTGAGCGGAACAGCTTGAGGATGGTCACCCTCTTCTCCCTCATCATCTGCCTGTTCTCCTGCTTCATCTCCTCCATCTCGGCGCTCACATCTTGGGCCGCGCGCAGCTTCTTCAGCACAGTCTGTGCCTCGCTCTCCAGGTTCTTGTTGATGAGCAGGAAGCGGGGACTCTCAAGGAAGAACGGCATTAGGACAAACTGCAGCAATGCAGGGATGGCAGTGAAGCCAAGTAGCAACGGCCACAGGGAGGCGTTGCCCATTAGCGACTCCAAGCCCAACACCTGTGCGATCATGATACCTATGACGTAGGCCAGCTGGTTGATGCTTCCCAGGGCCCCTCTGATGGCAGTGGGAGCAACCTCACCAATGTACATGGGAACAAAGCCAGAGGCCAGACCACAGTAGAGCCCAACCACAAACCGGCCAGTGATCAGCATCTCCCAGGAGCCAGCCAGCTTGGAACAGCCCATGAGAGCTACAGAGGCGAAGACCAGAATGTTGGCTATCAACATCGAGTTCCTCCTTCCAAAAGGGTTCACAAAGAGTCCCACGGCAAAGGAGCCAATCATGCCACCGACCAAGAATATGGCAACAGTGACCCAGGTAGTCAACCAGGATAGTAAGATCATTGGAGACAAACAATTGCAACTTTACAAACATTGAGACTGGACGCACAGGTGACTGTTTCATGTAATCACTTCCCAACAGATCCCCAAACCTGTTGTTTTGGGGTGGGCTGGTTTCAGTTCATTCATTCTGTGTTGGCTAGTGAGGTGTGCCCTAGCGAGACATATGTACTTCAACTGTATTGCGCACCGAGAACAGCTGACATACAAGCTCACAACCGCGTCACAGATGAGACCATCGTGAGCTTGGAGGTCTGCTATTCATGGCCGTCCTCTGTGCGCGACACCTTCGCGGGACAGAGCATAAATTAGGCTTGACGGGCTGCAGTTGCGCGAGCAAGAGCAGGTTTTGGTGCCATGAACATAAGCTCTCCCTCCGTTCTTATGATAGCCACTGGAGGTGGGATTTGGGGGACAACTGCTTTGAATTGCTATTATTGTTTACACACAACAGAATCCAAGAAATATATATTTCAAGAGCGAGAGATCACAGTAAAAATCCTAAGCATTCTTCTTCCACACTGGGAGAAAAACAGCATCTGAAAGTTTGATGGGATGCATTTTTACACGTGAGGCTGTGACCACTTTTACATTGCATCTTACGAGCGGTGGGGTTCATTTGGTGCCGGTCTGCGCGCACATACTGGTTCTTATCAGTGTGACGTTGTCTGTTAAGGCGTCTATACAACCGCTTCATTCAGGTTTACAATTACTCCACGCCTTTCATTTGAGCTGTTACCATCAGGCAGGAGGCAGAGTACCATTATCAAAAAAGAAGGGTTACAAGACTTTGTTTGTGCCATCTGCAGTGCATATTTTAAATAAGGAAATGTTTAAATAGCTCTACCACCTAACCCCTGCAGCATGATCACTGTTGCTGTGTTATGGGAATGCATTTTATATGTATTTTAATGCATTAGTGTATTCTGTTTTTTAATCTTTGTATACTGGTTGCCAGTGTGCCAAAGGCAGATTTCCATTTTATTTCAAATTTTATGGACAATAAAGTTGTATTATTCTTTATCTTTATAACAATAGAAATACATAGTTAACAAAACATTAAATTACAATCAGAGAGGCATATTAAATATATATATAATTTTCTATGCTATGCTATGTTGATGAATTGAATACAGGACCACAGTGGAAACAAATTCCCAGGACTTTTTTTGTGTTATCCTTTTAGCCTAAATGTCTTACTGTACCTCTGTGCAGTTTTTTCTGACTAATGAAGTATTCAATCAATCAAAAACTCATGCCCTGTTTGACCTATAGGCGCACCACCAACGTGGACACAGTGGGGCGTGACAGCGAAGCTAGCAACACTGCAGAGCTCCGGAGTCTGATGCTGGATAGGAGGGAGTGGAGGGCGGCAATTCAGACATCCCAAATTGATGTTGGCTAGTCCGTACCCTCGCATTGTATCGCATCGATTTAGGTAGAGGATCAAATGATTGTACACCTGGTTGATGGTACAGTACATTCAGGATTCACTGTATTAAACTTGCCAAGCCTAGACCATAAAAAACAGAAACTATGTGGATAGGGATCCATATAGAAACGGCGTGGCTCCAATGTGACCAGCCTGTGACGTCAGTTATCTATGACGTCAGTCATTTTACTGTACGTGACATGGGCACAATCACAGCCCCTTTGATTTATTTCCATTAACAAATGAAATTAAACTAGACATATGAGATATGGAGATCCCTGATGTCATCAGTGTATAGGACATGCCCATATACTGTATGGGCATATCGGTTATCGATGGTTCTGGACAACTGGATCTAAATATAAGCCTATATTTTATGCCCATATATGGAGGTCCATGAAGTCATCAGTATAGGCCCATATATGGGTATGCTTATTATGCATATTAGGGCATTACATTAGGATCGGTGGTTCTGGACAACTGGATCTCCATATGCATATATATGGGTGTATCGGTTGGACCGGTGATTCTGGACAACCTCCTATCGAAAGCGACTTGTACACTGCACTCCCTTTGAGTCGTCTGCGATGCGCACAGCAAGTTTGAAGTCGGTCGGTCAGGCGGTTCTCGAGATACGCGAACTACAGACGGACACACAGACAGAGATGTCACACATTTATAGTAGGACTACAGGCACTGGCCTACTCGGGAACGATGTAAGTTGGGAACGATGCAAATAGGGAATTCATGCCCCACCCACCCTATAATGCAAAAAATGCATGCCCATATATGGAGATATGTATATCTGTCTGTCCTGGTCCCTTTTATGGAGATATGGGCATATGGGGGGATCGGCGGTTCTGGAAAGTCCTTGTGCAGTCAGTGGTACACGTCTGTGGAGAATGTGTGGACAACGTCTGAAGAGTTCGACAGGTGTGGGCAATTTGCCAAATCAAGCTAAAACTGGGGTTGCCATGGCAATCAATTGGCTCATTTGGGCCACGGCAAAAGGTTGAGAATCACTGCTTTTAACTGCTTCCTCCTTTCTGCTGCAAAACCAGGCCAAAACATCTCCCTTTTTTTGAGTAGGCTATCTGTACTTTACTTGAGTATTTGTATTTGGATATAGACATTTCAAAGACAAATATTGTACTTTTGACTCCATTATATTTGCCAGACTGAAAATAGGCTTACATGAGGCTTTGTATCTGTTTTCTCCATACATGGGCATGGTCACTTTGTCCCCCGGCCCCAGCCAAAAAAGTCTGTCCCCCTTTCGTCCCCTTTCGTCACGAACTATTCATGACATCATTATTATGTCACAAAAATGATAAAATGATTTATGCTTTTCAGTTATAAAGTGGTTTGTAGGTGTGTTACATACTAGGACTTCATTCTGGGTCTGGCAGAACCAGGTCTCCTGATCTTGTTTTAGGAAGGGAAACAATTGATTGTGAATTAACCACTTAAGCCATTTTCACAATGTGTTCTGACCTTACAGTTCTGCTATTTTCGCTATTATAGTTTTTTTTGTGTGTTTTTTTTTTTGGGGGGGGGGGGGTATTTTGAAAAGCATGCACTTTTGAATAGGCTACTTAAGTATTTTCTTTTTCAATTACTCCAGTGCTTTAACTCAAGTACAAATATTTGACAGAGCAACTTTCACGTGCAGTTGAGTTGAGTAATATTTGACCAGGACAGGAGTATCTATACTTTGACTCAAGTACTGGGGTTGAGTACTTTGTCCACCACTGAGAATCACAAATTTAGGTCAGTGCTACAAATGGAACCAAGCTTAGGCGATGGGGTTGCCATGGCAATCAATTGGTTTATTTGGGCCATGGCCAGAGCCTTTTCTGGCGGTTCTGGACAATCGCCTATCCAACCGACTCGATGCCGGGCATTGCACAGCACTCCCTCAGGTCGGTCGAGTTTGAAGTTGGTCGGTCGGACAGTTCTCGAGATACGTGGATTACAGAAGTACGTATGTACTGGGATTTCTTGCATTTATTGTAAGATAAGTCCTCCTCCACCTTTCTGCTACAAACCAGGCCACAATCATCGTCTCCCTTTATTATTTGTCCTTTTCCTCATAATTGTGTTTGATGTGTTTCCAGAGTTTCCCCTGATTCAGCATTTCAAATATGGAGTCTCCTCCCTGGTCAAACATCCGCTCGAAGAACACAGCACCAACTATGATGGTTACCGCAAACGTGGATGTTCTCCTGAACAGCAAGTTGTACACGGACCTCGTCGTCAACGTCATGCTGAAACACCTTTCTTTCTTTCTTTTTCGGTGCCACCCCAGGGTTCTCGTACCCCTTATACCCTTCACATTGTGTGTAGTCAGCCTTGTCAGTCTGTGATGTCACACGTTTCAACCAATAAGCAAAGCCAATTGAGACACAAAGATCTCCATATATGGGCATAAAGGCACAATGTTTTCAATATGATCAGCATATCCATATTTGGGTGCATGAATAAAATATTGTTTCTATATACTTTTATAGCCACCGCCAATTAACTGAAATGAAATGCACATGCATTTCATTTCAGTTGAAAATGCACATGCGAAATGCACATGCGTATTATTATACGCATGAAATGCGTATAATAATAATTCAATGTGTGTATGTATGTGTGTGCATGTACGGTATCTGTCCTTTGTGTATCTCGTGTACCCTTTGACCGATCAACTTCAAACTCGGCGTGCGTATCACAGAGGACCCGAGGGAGAGCGGCACCCGGGATGGAGTCGGTCGGATAGGTGGTGGTCCGGAACCGCCGATCCGACCAATATGCCCATATATATATCCAGAATGCAGCTGCACGCTTGGTCTTCAACCAGCCTTACTGTAAATCACTCTGGATTAAGAGTGTCTGCTAAATGCCCAAACTGTAAACTGTATATAGGCATATGAGATCCGGTTGACCATAACTGCCGATTTGACCGATATACTGATGAAATCAGGGATCTCCATATTAGGCATACTGTATATGGCGACGCATCACGTTGCGTGGCATTGTGAGCTTGTAGATCTGCTATTTTCAGAAGATTTTGACATATTTAGAAAACTTGTGAAGTGGGACATTCTTCATAATGAGTACTTTTGCTTGTGGTACTTTAATTCATTAACCACCAGAGTAAAACATTGTCTATAGCCAACCTTGCCAGCGATTCCGAGCGTTTTCACTGACTCATAAAATCATAGAATATTACGATCCATCCACCGATCGCTTTAAAAGACGTTGCAGAGTCTCGTAGAATCGGGGAGAAAAAATGCGTGCCGTCGCAATAATCTGTTCCATAGTTATTGGCAGTTGAATGTAGGTTGTTTTCGCCAAAAAGCAACAGAAAGCAGAGAAAAGGGCATTTTGCGATCACGTGATTCCCTGCTTCACTGGGAGTCAAATGGTGACTCATAAGTTAGCGAATAGCGCCATCTAGCGTAAAAACTGAAAACACACACCATGCATCAAAATACATCATTGCGGTGTGGACTTTGGATTGACATACGTAAAACACGTCATTGGCAGTTAATGAGTTAAGTATATTTGGATATTTTGTAGCCTACTTTTACTCAAGTTAGACTTTGAATACAGGACTTTAACTTTTAACAGAGTTTTCCTACATTGTGGTATTGATACTTTAATCGGAGTGCTTCTTCCACCACTGCCTAACCTGGAATTCCATATTTAGGCATGGGCTGACTCATCGTGATGACCAGAGCATCACCACTGAACAGTACATAAGCAACAGTGACAGTCTGACACAGTCAGATTCCCACTAACGATCAAGATGGCGGACAGATATCCCATAGCTGGCAGACCAGTTCCCATAGCCAAGAGGCGCTTGATGGACGTGAAACTGTGTGAACTGGGAAGCTGGCTTCGAGGTCGGGACTTCACTCCAACCGGCGTCATGGCGGCCGTGCGCAGGGGTCACGACAGATACAACAACAAGTACATCAACGTGAAGAAGGGAGGTGTTGGTGGCATCGCCATGGTTTTGGTCGGCTACGTGGCTATCAGCTACCTTTGGAGTTACAATCACATCAAGCACGATCGATGGAGGAAGTACCACTGAATCTCGGCCACCTTTAACCACTGGTTGTGCGGAGTCCCTCAGGGCTCTATGCTAGTGTCTTTTCTGTTTTCGCTCTACATGAAATATCTTCGCTGAAAAATAGCAGATCTACAAGCTTACGAGCTGTTCCGACAAGTTGCAAGGAACAGCTTGTCGGAAGGAGCATGAATTGACCTTTGGTCGTCAGCGATTCTCAACCATTATCACTTCAAGGACCCCAAATATGTATTAGGCTATCAACCCCCATTTGATACCCTTTTTATCTCCCCCTGTCTAAACTGTAAAAGCCTCAGTGTTAATTTAACTCTGTCTGGATGTACAAACGGAACCAATTTGGTTACATTTACATTCTCAGAGTTACAGACTCGTAAGGGGTTACATTTCTACACTCAGTTACAGACCCATAAATGTCCATTTGGACCCCCCAGTGGTCCCCGGACCCAACGTCGAGAGTCTTTTTTTCTAAGGGTTGATCTGTGATCATGTTTCTATGAAAAAGTATGCCAGGGTAATGTGGCTTCAAAGTGAGGTGGGTTTGATGATTTTCGTGATAAACTTTACATACATTCTCTATGGGATGAAAAATGTATGATTGAAGTTAAATATTTCAAAAAGTAAAAACATTTACAAAAACATTAAGGATAAGGATAATTCCTTTTAACAGGACGTTCATGAAAGTCCTTGCGGGCTTGTTTCCAATGAGGGCCTGTGAGCAATTAGGGGTTAAGAGTCTTGCTCAGGGACAAATTTCATTTCATCGACACATATGCTGGTGTGGCCTGGAATCGTACCTGGGGCAACCAGGGCCTCTGGCTCCCTAGGCGGGTTCACTAACCACTCAGCTATGGCCACCCCCAATCACCCTTTTCTATGTGTGTAATATGCCTGTATGTTATGTGCGTAAAAGGTTGCGCTGTTTTAAGAGTGATGAGTTTGTGACACCTGGTGGTAGAAAAGGTTACCAGCATTGGCCGTTAAAAAAAAAAAAGTTATAGTGCTCAGTGTGAACAGCCCTTTATGTTGCATGTGCTCATGTGCTCCATGAGAGAGAATGTGACAAGTTAATGTCACCTTGTCTCTCTGAACATTCAAACTGGTGGATCTGAAGTGTAGGAAGAATTAAGTTGTCTATCCACTGTCAGCCAGTAGAATGGAGATGTGCAGTGTCCAGATACTGCTCTATGTGTTCAAATGTCTTGGGCCCAGTTGACAGAAACCACTTTAAGAGTGCTGCTGATACACTCCGAAAGGCCCTCATCACTTTCACTCAGGACCACCGAAGTTGCCTGTCAACCCCCCATATGCTGCAATCATATGATGTAAACATTTTCACTGCTCCTGTGATTACTAATCCTGACACTGTTCCGTCTGATAGCACTGATAATGTGCTTACACCCTTTAGAAGTATTCCCCCACCAACCGCAACCCTTCGATTGAAATGTATTGCAGATTAGTAGAGGATGATGATGTCACTACTACAAGAGAAAGATAAGCATAGATCTCATGGCAACCTTGATAAAATTGAGAAACAAGCGTTGCTTGATTTGAAGTCTGACAATTTGATTATACTATAAGGGAGGCTGACAAAGGCGGCGCAGTTGTAGTACTTAATAAAATAAAAATCAGATTATGTAAATGAGTTCTACAGTATACAGACAGTTATTGGACAACAAATTGTACACCAAACTCACTTCGAATCCAAGTGGATATTTAAGACTACAGTTATTGCTAGTTTACAGGATTTTGTTCATGCTGGTGATATAACAAAACAATTATTAGATTTTCTAAACAACCAACATCCCAAGACTCCCGTTTTTTATACTTTGCCAAAAATGACCTTGACAAACCACTCTCCTCCTTTGTTGATTTTTTTATTAAAGATGTTTTATTAAGATGGTACCGACCAACCCCTTGGCTCACGGACTAATTGCAGCATGCCACGGTATTTTAAGCATGTCCTCAGATGACACAAAGCAAGTTCTGCAGTGTATGTACTGTATGTCACTGCTGGTTACAAATCATATTACAACACAAGGCCATGAAATGCCATGTCATATCGCTAACTCAGTGTACTGTGTGTGTGTGTGTGTGTGTGTGTGTGTGTGTGTGTGTGTGGCCTTTTGTAATGCAATGAGTCCCACCCCCACTTCTTTCTGGGTCATGCCATCTCTAAACACCATATTATGTGAGGATATATTGCCACTGAATGCTCTCCGGCATGGTGTCCATAGTCATGGCAATAAAAACAATTCTAACTACTTTAATAGGCCTACCACAAATCCTGAATGGGTGAGGTCAGCAGCCATTGCACATTTGTCTTTTTGAGCATTGTGGCCATTTTAATAGTCTCTCACATGAATTAGTCATACTTATTAATACAAATACTTAATTAGCCTATTCTTTAAAATAAATGTGTTAGTTATGCCTCACAAGTTATATAAAATAAATCTTATTTCAAATCTCTTTCAAATATTTAAGTATACAAGGACAAAATGCTTTCAAAGAAACATATTTAACGACAAGTGTTGGGATGTTGAAATATAGAAGATGGACAGAGTGAGTCAGTAAATAGAAACAAAGGGTGAAGGGTGATGTGCCCTCCTTCATGCCCCAGACTGACAGCTGAGAATTGGATGCCTAACATAGGTTGTAATGTTCAGCGCTAATCAGAGCCACTCAAGGTTGGTCAAGAAGACATTTAGAGTGTTGAAAGGGCTTCTTATCAGCAATGCAAAGGTCTTAGAGGATGTCCAAAGTCTGACCCTGCCAATTATCACTCTGTATACAGCCTAACACTTTACTTGATGCATTCTACAATGTAACTGCTATGTAACTACTCTTTACAGATATCTTATTCCTTGTTTGTGTGCGTGCGTGCGTGCGTGCGTGCGTGCGTGCGTGCGTGCGTGCGTGCGTGCGTGCGTGCGTGCGTGCGTGCGTGCGTGCGTGCGTGTGCAGCTAATCTCAGACACCACAAGACCAATCTCCATCAGACTTTGTGTATACCTACAGTACATACTCCTAGCAGGCCAAGCAACTTTTTGTATGATTGCAAAAATGTCATATTCCATTCCAACTGGCTATGTTTGCATAGCAAAGTTTGCAGGAGCAGTCTATTTTAACAGAAAATTGAGGGGCCTCTAAACTAGTGGTTCACAAAGTGGGGTCTGGTTCCAGGGATACCCAGCACAATCGGTTTAACCACTTTAACCATATTTGTATTTGTATTCAAAAATAGCTGATCTACAAGCGTGATGCATGATCTTATTTCCTTTATACGAGAATTTGTTTTATTTCTATTTGGTTTTCAGATAATATTACATATTACAACCGTTATGGATTCCATAACAGATGAAAGTTATGTTTCCAGTGACATTGGACATTCTAGAGCAGGGATGAGCAATAACCCACCTATCTCCCAGACTCCCTCCCCAGTCGTGGTTCAGAGTTTGAATTAATGTAGAATTATGTGCAGGATATAATTTGCTGACAGATGTGATGGGACTTAATTTAATTGACTACATTTTCTTTTAATATTTCATTTTAAAAGAAAAGTCCTCTCTCTCATATCTATGGCAGTGTGCCAGTGATTACCCTCCCCTGTGCCAATGTTGGCAGCCATGCCTAAGGTTGCCTACCCAGAGAAACCTTAAAACAATGCAATACACTTTAACTAAACCCATTAGATTTGAGTCGACTAAATCCACTGCAGATTTAGTTGACTAAAATCTTATGAAATGTTGTCAACTAAAACTAGACTAAAACATTTCAGATGAGTCAAGTTAGTCAGTTAAGGTCATTTTGTTCTCATACGTCACAGAAGAGCCCTGCAGTAATAGCTGAAGACAGCTGGAACCCTTGGCAGGGACCGATATGTTCTGCAGAGGAATTCAAGGTTAAAGGTGTAAGTTAGCACTACCCAATTGAAAAGGTTTATGTTGATAAATACAGTATCAAGGTGTTGTTGGAGCTCTCCAATTGGCTGCGGCCCAGTGTATCACCTTGCAGACAGCACTTTCCCTATAAATGCACGATAATTACTTACTGACATCAACTCTTGACCTTGTGTCACACTGTACTTGATCAGCACCTCATAAAGAACTTAAATTTGGATTGAGCTACTTAACCACTTAAACCCTATATATACTTAGTTGACCGTTGTGCGCCCCAGGGTTCTATACTTAGTCTACTCCTTTTTTCCCTCTATACACCAATTATATTTGCTGAAAATAGTCAATCTACACCTTACCAGATTGTTTTGTCCAAAACTCGTATAAACTGGAGATTTTCAGATGTCTCCCACTTCATTTCTATTGGCTATGATTGTCGTCCCAAAAAAGTCAAAAATTAGGAACGTAGAGTCTGATCTACCCAATCACACATTGAGGGGCCTCAAAACAACAGAGTGACAAAAGCCATTTCACTTCCATCCACAGAGGTTGCCACAAATGGTAAAAAGTCACTGTTACAGAAACACTGTGATCTCACCAACTTAAGTACAAAGGGTCTTGTGAGTCATCTGACAATGACCATCAAACAGTTTTGATTCCCCATATTGTTTGCCAGTAATTGCCTTACAAAAATGTGTGGGCGGGGTCTATTTCTGAAGAAAAAAGAAAAGAAAAAAGAATGCAACATCCAGTCATCCCCAAATTAGAATCACAGGGGCCTCTATTAGAGCGCACCTGCAAAAGGGCCATCGCTTCTGCCCAGGGGGCACCACGAATGTGAAATGTTGCACTGTCAATCATATAACCTCTATTTCCCCCGCGGCTACCTCGTGTCCTGACAGCTGCACCTCATGCCTGACACAGCACTGGGTAGGCAATCAAGTCTGGTGTAGATCTGCGAACAGAGGAGCACACTTTTGTAGTTTTCAACTTTTTGTTTTCACAAATTTCAAATGCAAGTTCTGCAATAGTTTTAATCATCTCCATTGTAATCAAGTGGCTGTATTCACCAGGCCAAAAGGCTGGTGCTGACAACTAGGACCATGTTCAGCCCTGGAAGCTAATCAGACACTCAAGGTTAGACAAGACTGCAATGCAAAGGTCTTAGAGGATATATAACCCTTTCCCCAATAATGTTTAATTATTAAATAAATACAAATATTTAAAAAATATAATAAAATTAATACATAAATAAATACATTAATAAATAAATTGACCCAAAAGTAACAACAAAACAAAGTATTTCCTTGCTTACGGTAATGAAAGTATTCCAGAAATATGCGAGTTATGTTGGGTGGACACGGTTGCCGCGGGAAAACAAGGAAGTGTTGATCAAATAGAATCAATTTTCGGTTACTGCATTGTCTATTTCTCGCTTAAATGTTTTCAAAAACATTCTTGAGAGCAATGTTTAGCTGTAGACAGCCTTACACTTTCATTGATGTACTGCAAGTAAAAAAAAACAAACAAAACTATTCACAGGTAAGTTGTGCTCAAGGACAAAACTGATCACAAAGTAAAAATGTTTTTACTAACACTAATTAAAACATTTTATAATAACCTACAGCTTATTTAATCCTTTTCAAGCACATTAAATTTCACTGTGCAATTGTTCATAGTGCTTTAAAGTGCATTGCCAAGTTCAAGTCTGTCGTGTTGTTTCATGATTGATCTGAACATGACAAGTGGTTTCCTTGGTTGTGTCAGTCAGCTAAGATAGACAAACGATGGCAGGTGAGTCTGTTGAGGTCCATGTGTTCCAAGTATGTCACAGAGGACATACTTGAACACTGCAGTACCAACTCATGATAGCTGACAGCCTGACACTTGGAACCCTTGACTGGGACTGCTATGTTCCACAGAAGAGTGTAAGGTTGAGGGGGCACGTTAGCACTACCCAGAGGTGACAAGGTTTCTGTTGATAATTGGTAATGTATTGTTGGCCCAAATCATCACCTTGCATATCACCTTAAGTTACCGACAGCTTTGCACTTTCCCTGATGCACAGCTCATGACATCGACCCTTGACATCGAGTCACATTGTTTTCACAAAAGTGAAAACCTTTGGTTCAGCACCATATAAAGAGCTCGAAGGTTATTTCTATTTGAAATGAATACAGACACTAAGTTTGGTACTTATACATGGATAATCTCTCAAGACTTCTGGGGGGGAAAAGTATTTTTTTCCTTATTTTTTTGTACCGAATGGGTTCCCAGATTGATACATGGATAGATGTCAAAACATTCAATGTACAGAACTAATAATGACCATTTGTATTTTTTATATAATTATAGTAGACCTTAATGACTTAAGTTGATGCCTTATTCCATAGTGTACGAGTCCTGCATTATTCACAGGCGATTACAACTTTGAAAGGAGAAAGCACATGATACAAGTGTACTTTCAAGTATGCTTAATGGTCAGTAGAAGGAATCCCAAAACAATTTCACAGCGTTATCTTTGTCCTCAAGGATATGTGAGGCAAACAATGCCACTCCCATCACCAGCACAATGTGGTGTAGAGTTATAGAGTTGTTGACCATGTAGATTTAGTGTCAATGTATAGAGTGAACAATAGTCTGCATCTGTATTCCGGTCAAATCTGTCCGATTCCAACTTTCCTGAATCATAACTTTTGTGTTTTGCATCTGGGTGCCTTGAGACCTTATGATTTCCTCCCCACTAGGCATGTGATTGTGAACTGTTCACACACAAATAGTGACGCACACACGCACGCACAGACGCACGCACGCACGCACGCACGCACGCACGCACGCACGCACGCACGCACGCACGCACGCACGCACGCACGCACGCACGCACGCACGCACGCACACACACACACACACACACACACACACACACACACACACACACACACACACACACACACACACACACACACACGTGCATGTTGATGTTCTATATATGTACAAATTATGGTCTCCATTTTCAATTTGTATTCATGATAATAATTGTCAGTGTCTGTTCTATATATACCCCTGTTGAGCACTGGTTGAAGAAAATTATTATTTATGTGTTTTATGTTATTTTAACAGACTGGTCAAATTTGACCGGGAACACTGAAGTAAGGGGGGATGCAGCGAACACTGCAGGAGGGTTAAGAAAATAGATGATCGGCTGTAATGATTAAACACATTTGATTAAAAAAACTAAACACAAAAAACATGAACACTAAAACCCCTGGATCCATTTTTAATTTTTTATAGATCGATTTATTATGTGGAAGATATTGTTGCCTTTTCATTAACAAATGTTATAAATAAAAAATAAGAATCAATACCAAAATAACATTCTATTCACTTTTAAATTGATGACACAGAGATTTGATGGGTTAAATGCACAGAAAGAGCCTGTAACAGCTTCTAGATTTTTTTGTGAATCTCGAGAGAAAATATACTTTTACTTTGCATCTGAGGATGGACAGAAGCAAATAATAACACTCTCGTCACCAACACAACGTGGTGTTGAGGTCATGGATTAGTGCCAATGTATAGCGTGGACAATGGAAAACAGCTGCAGCTGTCTGCATCTTTAACAACTTGGAATATCCACTGTGATGATTAAACGCATTTCATAAAGTACATGCACACTAAAATCCCTGGATAAAATGTGTATAGATCAATTTATTACATGGAAGATATTGTAGCCTGTGATTACTTTGTGACACTTACTTTTAAATCCATGACACAGGAATTTGACGGGTGAAAGACACCGGAAAGCCATGTAACAGCTAGTTATACATTTAGTGAATCTGGAGAGAATATAGTTTACAGTGAGGTGGGAATTGAGAAGGAAATATATTCATATTTTCATGTTTTAATATAATGATTTCAATTTAAATGAGATGATTTTAAAATGACAATTCTACCACCTTTTACAGTGCAGTGTATGAGGTGGGGAGCAATGCTTGTGCTATCAAATCTTTAATAGCATCACATCAAGCCATCTCATTGGAGACTCCAAAATAGGAAGTAAAACAAAGGCTCTCCATGTACTCCCCTCCTCTGTCCTTAATCGTATAAGGCCCTATTGGTTAAGATTTACACACCTCCACCACCCAAAACAGAACCGCAGCAGGGTAATAATAATGGATTTATGAGCTCCTTCCAAACATGGTCCGATGTCTTTATAAACAGAAAGGAACGGCGCTGGGGGAACACAGGACGCCAGGACACTTGAAGGTAAGAGATAACAGGAAGATAGACTGGAGAGGCAAAACAAGTTGGTCAATTATGAATAGCAAATGGATTGGATTGTGCTATTAATTTGTTTACATCCATGTTCACTGTTTCCCACAGAGACCAACACATCCCGAGTCATCCAACTGGGTTTCAAAACAAGGCAAGTCACTGTTTGTGTCATATAGTTACTTTCTGGCCACCTAATAGCCTTCCAAACAAAGGTTTCAGAGGATACTGCCTCTGAGTTGACAGAGATAATGAGTAGAACCCACTGTAGCTGAAACAGCTCTTTAACCACTTGAACCCCAGCACGCCCATTCTAGAAGCGTCACAACATGGTGTGAGCTTGTAGATCAGCTATTTTGGCGAAGAGATTTGGTGTAGACGGAAAAAAGTGGTCCACGTATAGTTGTAACTCAGGTCCATTATATTGAGCAGTGTTGAGAGTGAGACTGCCCTGTTACACAGAATACCAATGTATTTAAAGTTAATGAAACAGCTCATGTTGTAGGCACAAAAATGTGTTTTCAACTGTAAAACTAATTTGAAATGGCAGTTCTGTTATAATAAGAGTTTTCATCTTTGTAATAATCTTGTTCATTTCTGTGACCAAATGTTATGTTATGCCAAATGTCAATTATAATCAAAATAATTTCCTAAATTGTTAAAGTTTTCAACTGATTTATATTTTCGCATATTTCAAACTCACTGGTGGCCATGAACTTGCTGACGGTACTCACTGGTGGCAAGCTAGAAGCCATACTGTATGTAGGTCCTGTTGTGATTTGCGGACAGGTCCTCTTTTAGGCTGGTTTTGAATGATAAGGAGTCGTGAAAGTTTAATGGCTGGTGGTAGGGCGTTCCACATTTCGGTGGCAGAATAGTAGAATACATTCATCCCCATGTTTGTTCCGAATTTGGGGGGTACGAGATCAGTGGTGCTTCCTCTGGTGTTGTGCCCATGGACGTCTCTCACTCTTGTGAAGTATTTTGACAGTGGGCACTGGTCCCCTGAGTATCTTGAAGACCAGGCCCATTGCATGTTGCTTTACTCTGTCCTCTACCATGAGCCATCCCAGCCTAGCAAAGTGAGCTGGGGTTATAGATGAGTCATGGGAGTGATGCTATTCAGTGACACTGGGAAAACTAATTATTAAATTAATAATTAATTAATAATAATTAAATAAAAAGTTCTTATGAGAGCAAGTAGTGTGGAAGCAATTTGAAGTTTGGATGTTTAGGTGTTGTTTCTTTGGTAAATGTTTGCAGATAGACATCTAAGAGCGTCGAGATGGGGGACGCTCTAATGGCAGAGTTCGGGAACGCAGCTCAATTTCTGCGAAAGTCAGACAAGGAGCGGCTGGAGGCCCAGACTCGTCCATTCGACATGAAAAAAACAAACGTGTTTTGTGCCCGACCCTGAAGTTGAGTATGTCAAGGCTCAAATCATCAGTAGAGATGGCGACAAAGTCACCGTGAATACCGAGTTTGGAAAAGTAAGTGTGTCATGTATGAATGAAGGAAGTTGCCATTAGTGGTGGTAGAACAATGTTGGCAATTATTGATAAATATATGTTTTATTACATTTGTTCTTACCATTGAAACCACACAAAATAAAGCAGTCATTGTAAATGTCCAAATATTTTAAAACAAAAATACTATTGGTTGGGGTTAGAAATGACCATATGAACCTAATATACCATATGGTCTTTTCTTTCAAGGAAACAACCCATAAGGAGGATCTTGTCCATCCCCAGAACCCGCCAAAGTATGATAAAATTGAAGACATGGCGATGTTCACCTTCCTCCATGAGCCCGCTGTGCTGTTTAACCTCAAAGAGCGTTATGCAGCCTGGATGATCTATGTGAGTCATTGCAACCAAAATGCAGTGGTGTAAAGTAACTAAGTACATTTACTTAAGTACAATTTTGAGGTATTTGTACTTTACTTGAGTATTTCCAATTTCCAATACTTTTACTTCCACTCCACTACATCTCAGAGGCAAATATTGTACTTTTACTTCACTACAATTGTTTGAAAACTTTAGTTACTAGTTACTTTGCGGATATAAATTATGATGTTATGAAACATACATTAACCACTTTGGCCCTATTTTATACTGTACCTAGGCTATTTGAAAATAGCCCATCTACAAGCTTGTAGATCTGCTATTTTCAAACATTTTAGTACTTTTACTTTTGGTACTTTAAGTACATTTTGATGCCAATACTTTTGTACTTACAGTCAAGTAAATTTTGACTTTTACTTGTAACGGAGTACTTCTACAATGCAGTATTGATACTTTTACTTAAGTAAAACATTTGAGTACTTTTTCCACCACTGCCAAAATGTGAGGATCATCTAGTTTATGTGCCTTTCACCAATGTGATACTGACTTCCTCCACAGACCTACTCAGGGCTGTTCTGTGTGAACGTCAACCCCTACAAGTGGCTGCCAGTGTACGACCAGTCAGTGGTCGATGCCTACAGAGGCAAGAAGAGGAGTGAAGCTCCCCCTCACATCTTCTCCATCTCTGACAATGCCTACCAATACATGTTGTCAGGTACTGTAAAGTTAAACCTTCTTCCAACCCGATTAGTAAAGGTGACTCTGTAGATTATAAAACACTGGTGTGTCCACCAATATATTCATGTGACTGCCCAAATTAGTACCACATATCATATTACCTTCTCTTTAACTTTTGCAGACAGGGAGAATCAGTCTGTCCTGATCACGTGAGTAAAACGCTACAGTAACCATCATGATCATTACCTTGATCTGCTACGAAAAAAAAAATACTAATACAAAGTTCATCATGTACATTTCCTGAAACAAACAAATAAACAAACAAACAACTTGTTCTTCTACCATCAGTGGAGAATCTGGTGCTGGAAAGACTGTGAACACCAAAAGAGTCATCCAGTACTTTGCCAGCATTGCAGCTGTTGCTGGAAAGAAGGATGCTGCCACAGAGAAAAAGGTTTATTTTGTACTCAGAAAATCTAGTGTGTTAAGTACAGTAAAAACAATGGTGCATGACTTAAAACACTACCTGCTTGTCTCTAGGGAACCCTTGAAGATCAAATCATTCAGGCTAACCCGGCTCTGGAGGCTTTTGGGAATGCCAAGACCATCAGGAATGACAATTCCTCCAGATTTGTAAGTTTACCACCCCAACCCAAACTACACACATGAGGTCATTGTATAGAGAGTGATTTTGTGTCAACAAGTTCTAGAAACGCCTCCTCCAGGCTCCAGATTGTATTCCCTTAACAGCACAACAATTTGCCTGTCATATTTCTTAGGGTAAATTCATTCAAATCCACTTTGGTGTTAGTGGCAAGTTGTCCTCTGCTGATATTGAGACTTGTAAGTATACAAGCAAGCTTTATACATTTGATGCATTTAAACAGTAAAAAACCCTTACAGTTAAAACTACCATTCCTTTCAGATCTGCTAGAGAAGTCCCGTGTCACGTTTCAACTTAAAGCTGAGAGAGACTACCACATCTTCTACCAGATTCTGTCTGAACAGAAACCAGAGCTGCTGGGTGAATATTGAAACGTAAAACAATGTCATGCCATTTAAAAAAAATACTCAGAATGTGATAACAATTCAAGTATATTCTTGATGCTTCACAGAGATGCTGCTCATCACCAGCAACCCCTATGATTATTCCTTCATCTCCCAAGGAGAGATAGCTGTAACCTCCATCAATGATTCTGAGGAGCTGTGCGCTACTGATGTAAGTGAATTCCTGGATTAGCAATTATACATAAAGAAAGAAAGCTGCCATTTCACAATAAAGCCAATATTACTATAATATATATCACAATATATTATAGTAATAAAGTAATATAATATATACTACTAAAGCACAATGAGAGATCCAGTATGTAAGGGTCACTAAAATGTAATACTAAAACACAATGAGAGATACAGTATGTAAGGGTCAGTAAAATGTAAAACCAACTTGTCCAACTATTATCTCCTGTTTTAGGATGCTTTTGATGTGCTGGGCTTCACCCAAGAGGAGAAGAATGGCATCTACAAGCTGACTGGTGCCATCATGCACTATGGCAACATGAAGTTTAAACAGAAGCAGAGGGAGGAGCAGGCAGAGCCTGATGGCACTGAGGGTAAGATTTCATCATTCAAAACCTAACCCATTAAGGGCGCTCGGGTGGCGCAGTGGTAAAGTCAATGCCCACCACCACGGAGGTTGTGGGTTTGAATCCCCCGTGGTGCATCCGGCTTTGTCGAGTGTCTACACGAACACAATTGGCCCGTGTTCGGGGGAGGGAAGCCGTGGCGGGGTGGGTGATATTCATTCATTGCACGTACTCCTACGGGCTGGGGCGGCACCTGTCAGTGGGGAGTGTTGGGCGGGAGGAGTAGGACGAAGGCTCTACCTCCTCCTGGTGGGGGCTCCTCACTGGCAGGTGATTCAGAAGGATACGACAGCAGTGACAACACAGAAATGTGTGTGGGGAGGAATCAATTGGCATAAGGACTACACTGGGGAGAAAAAAGGGGTAAAAAATAATTGGCTACTCTAAATAAAAAAAGAACGTAACCCATTAAGACCTGAGGCCGATTCTACAAATGCCTTGTTCTAAATCAGTAGTTCTCGAGTTAAAAAAAACAATCAAGATTTTTTTTAAATGCTCAGTGTCGGCTATTAATTTTGAATAGCCAACGCTGACAAAATAGTGAAAAAAACACAGCTCATCTGCCAGTAGACTTGGGTGAGGTGCTGGAGTCAAAATGAAGCCAGATGAACAATTAAAAGGAGCCAACGCAAACTCAAACAAAAATAATCATATTTTCATTTTTTCTTTTTACGAAGATACCAAGTTTTCGGTCTAGACCTTCTTCAGGCAGACTTGAATAGCCGACGATAAAATCTAAAATGACACAGATGCTTTCCCGGTTTTAATGGAATACAAACTGCTTGTAAATCTTCAAGATAATGTGTATATGTGGTGAAAATGTCTTTAAAACCGTACTGCTCCAGATGCTGACAAAGTCTCATATTTGATGGGAATAAACTCAGCTGACCTCCTGAAGGGCCTGTGCCACCCAAGGGTCAAAGTAGGAAATGAATGGGTCACCAAAGGTCAGGGTGTCAATCAAGTGAGTGTCAGTAATTGTACTGTTGTACTCATGTATTTTCATTAAGACAGCAATATATGTTCAAATGTGAGTTCATTATTTTATGCTTAAATCAACATTATGTTTGACAGGTCTACTACTCTATTGGTGCACTGTCCAAGTCAGTGTATGAGAGGTTGTTCAACTGGATGGTGGTGAGAATCAACCAGTCCCTGGAAACCAGGGCCGCTCGTCAGCACTTCATTGGTGTGCTGGACATTGCTGGCTTTGAGATCTTTGATGTGAGTATTTTGAAGACTGAAACTGTAATTGATACATTCTAATATTCTAAATCAAGTAGTGTTGTCTGTGAAAATGTAAAGCAAGACGCACTTGGGTATAGAATATTATAGAAAACGTGCTCAGACACAATTGTCCCTTGTTCGGGGGAGGGCAGCCGGGGCGGGGAGGGTGATATTGGTTCAAAGAAAATCACTTACCCTACCTTTAATAGACATGTTATTAAACACACAGCGGCAAAAAGGAAAGCAACACATATATAGCATTCACCAATTTGGACTAAGTTTGCTGCAATTATTTAGCAATCTTATAGCACCACCTTAGCATGGTATGTTATTGAACCGCAGGTCTTATGCTTACCTGCCACAAAGCACTGCTTCAACTTTGAACAACTGTGCATCAACTTCACTAATGAGAAGCTGCAACAGTTCTTCAACCACCACATGTTTGTGTTGGAACAAGAAGAGTACAAGAAAGAAGGCATCGTCTGGGTGTTCATTGACTTTGGCATGGACTTAGCTGCCTGCATTGAGCTCATTGAGAAGGTTGGTGTTTTGGAGTTCAAAGTAATAGATCATATCCAAGGTGCAGTTTTTACAATCTAATATTCATTCATTAGTTTTTCATATACTGTGTTAACCACTTAAACCCCATATGGTTGAGCGGAGTCCCGCAGGGCTCTATACTAGTGCCTTTTCTGTTTTCTGTTATTTTGGGGAAAGCCTTTGCTGAAAATAGCAGATCGACAAGCTCACACCGCGTCGCGTTGCGTCGCGTTGTCAGCTTGTCGATCTGCTATTTCCAGCGAAAGCTTTCCACACAATACGTATGCTGGGGGTTTAAGTAGTTAAGTATATTGGCGTCTCTTTCCCCACTTTTCTCCAGCCCATGGGTATCATGTCAATCCTCGAAGAGGAGTGCATGTTCCCTAAAGCCAGCGATGCAACATTCAAGGCTAAGCTGTATGACAACCACCTGGGCAAAAACCCCAACTTCCAGAAGACCAGGATGATCAAGGGGAGACCAGAGGCCCATTTCTCCCTGGTTCACTACGCCGGCACTGTGGATTACAACATTGGTAACTGGTTGGTGAAAAACAAAGACCCTCTCAATGAGACCGTGGTCGGTCTCTTCCAGAAGTCGACGATGAAGTTACTGGGTGTGCTGTTTGCTAGGTATGCTAGTGCAGAATCTGCAGCAGGTATGTGAGCTTATACTTCCAATGGTGTACATTTTTACTCAAGTAATATACTTAAGTACAATTTGAGGTATTTCTTTTACTTTACTAGTATTTCCAATTTTCTATACTTTTACCCACTACATCGCAGAGGCAAATATTGTACTTTTTACTCCACTACAATTATATGAAAACTTTAGTTACTAGTTTCTTTGCAGATATAAATTATTATAAAAAATACATTAACCACTTTAGCCGTATTTTATACAGAGGCTATTTGTAGATAGCGGTGCGCCGCGTTGTGAGCTTGTAGATCTGCTATTTTCAAACATTTTTGTACTTTTACTTTCGGTACTTTAAGTATATTTTGATGCCAATACTTTTGTACTTTTACTCAAGTAACATTTTGAACACAGGATTTTACTTTTAACAGAATATATTATATATAATAATATATTTTATATTGTGGTATTGCTACTTTACTTAAGTAAAATATGAGTACTTCTTCCACCACTGATTACTTCATATACTGTAAGTGAAGTGATGCAGTTCAGTTCACGTTCATGGGGTTACTGGTATTAGATGGTCTGCCCTTTTCTTGTGGTTGATAGAGGAGGCCAAAAGTGGCGGAAAAAAGAAGAAAGGGTCTTCATTCCAGACTGTGTCTGCCTTGCACAGGGTAATAATTTCTCAGTGGCAAAACATTTACATTTTACATTTGAAATCCTACAGAATATATCAATACAATATACACATTCATTCTTTGTTAAACCCACAGGAGAACCTGGGTAAGCTCATGACCAACTTGAGGTCCACCCATCCCCACTTTGTGCGCTGCCTCATCCCCAATGAGTCCAAGACTCCCGGGGCCATGGAGAATCCTCTGGTCATGCACCAGCTACGCTGTAAAGGTGTGCTGGAAGGCATCAGGATCTGCAGAAAGGGGTTCCCTAACAGGATTCTTTATGCTGACTTCAAACAAAGGTTAAACACCAGCTTTTAGCCCAACAGTTATTTACAGCTGCTTCTCTAAATGTGCTGTGATTTCAAATGATGTGTTTACAACGTTTCATTCAGATACCGCATTCTCAATCCAAGTGCAATCCCTGAGGGACAGTTCATGGACAACAAGAAAGCTTCAGAAAAACTTCTGGCTTCCTTGAATCTGGATGAAGAGCAGTATAGGTTTGGACACACCAAGGTTGGTTTTTTAATAGTACAGAAACACTTCTTGTTTTTTCTCACTTCTTGGGTTATTTTGCATATAACCTAGATCTGTAGTTTTTATTTATTTATTCTGAGACCCCCTTCAGACAACGCCACCCATGTTTTTAACATTTTTACTCATGTTTGGATAATTCCTGCGGATATGATAAATACACCTGTAGGCCCTACTGATAGTTACAATGAAAATATGTCCATTATTATTATTATTTTAGTATATATTTCCCGGTTGCACCTTTCTACTCATTCTAACTCAGAGGCTGTTGTCAGCTCTAAATGCTTATTGGTCATTAACAATCATTATATGTCCGATTTGACACATCCGGGGAACAGGTTAATCCACAATTCATAACATCTAGAAATTAACACATGTTAGCTAAATACCTGATAACTGTATGTAACTTACACCTTTTGCCACCAAAACACTGTTCTGACTGCAGACACATGCACACACACACACACACACACACACACACACACACACACACACACACACACACAGACAGACAGACAGACAGAGCTGACGGAAAGACTGGAAGACGAGGAGGAGATGAACGCAGAGCTGACTGCTAAGAAGAGGAAGCTGGAAGATGAGTGCTCAGAACTCAAGAAAGACATTGATGACCTGGAGCTCACTCTGGCCAAAGTGGAAAAGGAAAAGCACGCCACGGAGAACAAGGTATTGTAAGAGACAGTCCAGAAACTCATGTTGATGAGGAATTTACCCAAGCAAGTGAATTATACCACTGTTTCCCAAACAGTGGGTCGGGACCCATATGCGGGTCGCGGACCAATTTTTATGGGTCGCGAGTGAATAACAGTCTTTATTTTTGGTTTCCTACATTTTGTTTTTAATTCTTTCAAAAGATTGTCAAAGAAATCCCCCCAAAAAATCTACATTTTCATAAGTTAAAAACGAATTGAAATGTTTGTTTTTTCTCCAAAAGAATTCCATAAAAAAAAAAAGCACTGAAAATCTTGCAAAAGTACTGAAAATAGCAGATCTACAATCTACAGTACAGTGAGCTTGTAGATCGGCTATTTTCACTAGTTAAGGTCCCGGGGAGACATCAAATGTCTCTTTTAGATCTCAAGCTAAAACGTCTTAGTTGGGGGCCCCGGGGAAAAAAAAGGACCGTTTGGTTCAGATTCTCGCAAATTCGCCAAATTTGGCACAGATGTTGTCCATACCGTACTTAATCATTTTAAGATGGGTGCCAAGATTGGCGCCCCATGGTACTGCCATATTGCGCAATCCAATATGGCTGCCACCCGAAAAAAACAAAAAGGCCTAGAATCATAAATGATACCACTTTTTAGGGGTTTTCTGGGCCGTAAAATCTGATTCTGGTGTTATTTAAATGATTTGAGGTCAAGATTACCCCTCAAGGTCAAGTTTACTCATCAAAGTTAGTATATAAAGGTAATATCGGGGTAAAATTCAGTATTTCTGGTGCAACATGCCAGATTCTACCCCCATTTTTTTTTCTCATTATAAGCTATACTTGTATGTATCAATGTTGGGAGAAGACAAGTTGGTTGCCATGATGGGTGCGCTGCATATTGAAGACAAGATGCACCTAATGATTGGGAAGCTGCTGCTCGACTCCGGGTGGGCCACCATCCTCGCTAAGGCTGAGGTCCTGACATCCGGTCGCGCACAATCTGCGCTCAATGAGCATCACATCAAACGCACAAGGTATGCCCATCAAGTTTCTCTCATGTCACTTTATGAGCTCAAACAGACCGCCTACGCAGAGTATTGTGAGAGTATAATGGGCCCACCTGAGTCATTTGATATGTGGGATCAACGTTCACAAACTGTTCCCCAGTTCAAGTTCTGGTCAACCATAATGAAGCTGGAGCTTCTGATGTGTCGCTTTGTGCGGTCCCTGCGGGAAGGGGACTTTCCACTATATGTGCAAGCATGTGACGAACTCTGCGGCTGGTTTCACGCCCTGGACCACACAAACTACGCACGTTGGATGCCAGTCCATGTCCGTGACATGGTTCAGATAGCTGATAAACACCAAGTACATGCTGAATTCATGAAGGGCAACTTTGTTGTGCAGAAATCAGCTAGAAAGTTCAGCCTCATGGCCAAGGACCAAGCACATGAGCAGTCCAACAAAAGCCTCCAGGCGCATGGCGGAGCCGTTGGACTCTATGAGAATCCTGAAGCCCTTACATTGTTTATGCTGGCTGGACCTGATTGCACACGGATAGTTGAGGAGTTTGAGGCCATCAATGACCCACCAACGTCATCCACTGCTCATCATGAGGAAGGACATAACTTGCAAGTAAAGTTTCGCAAGGATGTACTCTCGTTCATCGATGTGGTACAGCAGCTAGGCAACCCCTTCCTTGCTACAAGCCAGGAGCTTATTGCACTCGATACACAGAATGTCATGGAGCCGGCAGTTGTTGCTTCTTTATCTCAAATCCATGAAGCCGGCCAGACCCTTCACGCAGCATATGTCAAGGAAAGATTGGAAATGGCTTCAGTACCAGTATCTGATACCGTCAAGCGGAAAAACATGCTAACATTCGCCAACCGAACTGGCCCCAAGAAAAAAGGTACAAAGGACAGTGGCATACAGAAGCAGAACATGGTTTTAATCACACAACTGTTCCTTTCACTCCAGTCACGTCCCAATGCTGACATGACAGACTTCTTTCAATTCGAAAATCAGAGAGAGCCACCGAGCCTGGCGGACAGAGGGTCTCTGCGATCTGGGACAAAGTCTGACATTCTTCAATGCCTCAATGCTAGCACAGGTCGTGCAGCTTCTGCCAAACAAGCTACCGTTGTGGTGTTGGATATGGCAGCAGTCATCCACATGGTGCGGCCCACAACAGCAAAGACATTCAGCGAGTATGTCTTGCTCAACATTACACCATTTCTGGAGGCCCAAATGACAACTAGTACCCAACGCATTGATGCTGTATGGGACAACTACCCAGAGGAAAATAACCTAAAATATCTTACACAGAAACGGCGTGGGAATGGTTCACGGACAAAAGTCGGTGATGGTAGCACTCCAATCCCTAAGCATGAATGGAGTGGCTTCCTAAAAAACGAGGACAACAAAAAGGAGCTCTTCTCATTCATCAGCACACAGATCTCAAAGAATGACATGCGTGGAAAGCTCCTTCTGACTACCCGCTTTGAGACTGTGCTCTCCAACATGCCTTGTGATGTCACAAAACTACAGAAGTGCAACCATTCTGAGGCAGACACCAGGATCCTCCTGCATCTGGCACATGCAGCAGAGCAGGGTCATACAACAGCCTTTGTTCGCACCGTAGACAGCGATGTTGTCATTTTGGCAATCCGGTTTTTCGAGACCCTTGGCCTAACGGAGCTCTGGGTGGGTTTCGGTACTGGTCGAAAATATCGTGACATACCAGTCCATACCATCTACTCTGATCTCGGTCCATCAAAGTCATTGGCACTACCCCTCTTCCACAGCTTAACAGGGTGTGACACAACTTCCCAGTTTCTTGGATGTGGCAAGAAGACAGCTTGGGCAGCCTGGAGAAGCATACCAGACCTCACCAACACACTAGTTGCTCTCACAAACACCCCTGACCTCTTCAGTCTTGAGTCTGTGCATATGCAGAACATTGAACGATTTGTCGTGCTCATGTACAGCAAGGGGTGTGGTGCAGCTGGTGTCAATGAGGCCAGACATTGCCTCTTCACCACTGGAAGTAGATCACTGGAAAACCTCCCACCTACCCAAGCTGCACTGTTCCAGCATGTCAAGCGAGCGCTACTGCAGGCAAGTTTCTACTGGAATCAGGCAACCTCGGTCCAGCAGGAAATTCCTGACTTCAGTGAGTGGGGCTGGCACAAAGATGGCACTGGCACATGGCAACCACTGTGGACCACTCTTAGTGATGCATCAGCAGCATGTGACCTTCTTGTGCGCTGTGGCTGCCTCAAGGGATGCATGGGAAGGTGCAAATGCCACCGTATCGGTGTCCGATGCACAATCCTCTGCAAATGCGAAGGTGGGTGCCTTAATAATGAAGATGACAGCCAGTAACTCCACACCTTGCAAGGGATGGAGACACAAAGAATGTGAAAGACAACATTGTGATCTAACTTTTTGATTTTAGCAAGTTTTACGGAGTAACTATTTTGATTACATTGTCCCCTACTGTTGTTTACTGTTGTTGAAGTTGGACTTGTATTAGTTTGTTGTTTATAATAAACAATCTACTGTTTTGAGTTGTGAAACATTGATACATATACAACTACAACTTATAATGGAAAAAAATTACTTTTTGGGGGTAGCATCTGGCATGGCGCACCAGAAATACTGGATTTTACCCCAATATTACCTTTATATACTAACTTTGATGAGTAAACTTGACCTTGAGGGGTAATCTTGACCTCAAATCATTAAAATAACACCAGAATCAGATTCTACGACCCAGAAACCCCCTAAAAAGTGGTATCATTTATGATTCTATGACTTTCCGTTTTTTTTCGGGTGGCAGCCATATTGGATTGCGCAATATGGCAGTACCATGGGGCGCCAATCTTGGCACCCATCTTAAAATGATTAAGTACGGTGTGGACAACATCTGTGCCAAATTTGGCGAATTTGCGAGAATCTGAACCAAAAAATCCCCGGGGCCCCCGACTATCTGGGAACCACTGAATTATACTAACTACTGTAGTTAATAATTTAGGTTAAAAACATGACTGAGGAAATGGCAGCTTTGGACGAACTCATTGCCAAGCTGACCAAGGAGAAGAAGGCTCTTCAAGAGGCTCATCAGCAAACGCTGGACGACCTGCAGAGTGAGGAGGACAAAGTCAACACTCTGACCAAGGCCAAGACCAAGCTGGAGCAGCAGGTTGACGATGTGAGTATATTAAGCAATATTATTGTCATAGCATTGTCATAGAGTTATTAGAATGTGGAGCAGAGTACAATCAATGGGCCTCATTCACAAAAACGTGCAAACGATCATAAACCATTCGTGCCTTCATTCATCATTGTTCTTCTTAGCTGAAGTTGATGGACAAACTCATGTCTGTTCTGAGGCGGTCGTATACAGTATGTGGCAGAAAACATGCATGATGGCCCTTACAATTCCTTATTCTTAAAGCAAAATCAATTGCAGTAGTGCCAAATATCCTTCCATGCTTTATTAGCCTATAATTTATTCCTGTGACATTAAACGTTATAATTTTCTTCTTCTCATTTATAAATGAAAACAATAATCACTCACGTTCATCGTGCGAGGGACTCGGTTGTAAAATACAGTAGTACACTCTCTACAAAATACACTAGTGCCCTAATACTCTACAACCTATCAAGGCATTGCGATGCAAAGCCTTGATAGGTTTGTTGTACTACGTAGTGCTTTCACCTGTGATGTTTACAAATCAAAGCTGTACACACCCATTCATGAAGCCGACTTTACTACGGGAGCAGACCCACGTTGAAATATACTGTAGTAGACAGAATAGCTTTGTGAATTAGGCCCATTGTATTCTTCCTGACATTGTTTCATTTCTTAGCTTGAAGGATCACTGGAACAAGAGAAGAAAGTCAGGATGGATCTTGAGAGAGCAAAGCGGAAGCTGGAAGGAGATTTGAAGTTGACCCAGGAGAACCTAATGGACCTGGAGAATGACAAGCAGCAACTTGAGGAGAGACTGAAGAAGTAAATCATGCAAAACCTTACAAATCTAATGCAACAATTAAAAAAATACATAGAGGCCCTAAATGTCTGTTTCTCTCACTTAAAGTCGCAGATCACACATCCTCAGAAATCCTCAGAAACATCAATCTCTGATCATTAAATGTACATGACAAGTATTCTTAAACTAGCTTTATGTTACCTTTTCTTTTGCTCTAACTTTGTCCTAATTTTGTATTCTATATTATATGAATTATGCATAAGATTGATGATCAGAACAAAGGGTTATGCAAGGGAATGCACACCAAACCAAAACAACAAGACACTTCCTCATTGATGACTCCTTGCAAACTTCCTCATTGTTGCATTTAGTGATGCTCTGATTGGCGAGTGCATTTGTGACGTAACAGCGTCTGAATTGCGTGCGCAGCATCAGAGCCGTTTTGAAGAAGTGGAAATCTGAAAGCCAGATTTTAGTGGTAAAAATCCATAGTAATGCTATACAGTATATGAAGAGTGCCAGGAGTTTCATTATTAAGCTTCGAAAACATATCCACCACACAAAAAAACATGATTTTTGGTGGAGTGCGTCTTTAAATGTACTGTATAAATATAAACATTTCTTTTAATAGGAAGGACTTTGAGGTTAGCCAGCTAAACAGTAAGATTGAGGATGAACAGGCTATGAGTGCACAACTTCAGAAGAAACTTAAGGAGTTGCAGGTAACTATGAATGCAATATAAAATGTAATTATGCATGCACAACTAAACATTTTTTTATTTAAAGCAGTGGTTCTCAAACTGGGGAACTCGCAAAGCCGAGCTTGTAGTTCGGCTATTTTCACAATATTTATCTGTGGAACCGAGTCAAACTAAACAAAATTCTAAGTGCTTGTCAGGGTGGGGGTCCTCAGTTCAAATATTATTATTTTGGGGGGTCGTGGCCTGAACAGTTTGGTCTTTGGAAACCCTTGATTCAAAGCACAGATCTCCACCAAGGAAAATGTTATCAGTTCTTCCTGGGCCCAGGACCTTCCATCAAGTATTGTGGAAATCCGGGAACTTATTTTTTTTTTGCAAATCTATTCACTGCTTGAGTTGCAGCTAACTGACAGACATACTGACAGACGGGGGTGATAACACATGTTAGGTGATAACAAAGTGTTGGGCTAAATAATGTACATTGCATTGTCAGGCCCGTATTGAAGAATTAGAGGAAGAACTGGAGGCTGAGAGAGCTGAGAGAGCCAAGGTGGAGAAACAGATCAAACTTGTCCAGAGAGCTGGAGGAGATCAGTGAGAGGCTGGAGGAGGCTGGTGGGGCCACCGCCGCCCAGATCGAGATGAACAAGAAGAGAGAGGCTGAGTTCCAGAAGGTGCGCAGAGACCTTGAAGAGTCCACTCTGCAACATGAGGCCACCACTTCTACTCTGAGAAAGAAGAACGCAGACAGTGTGGCTGACCTGGGAGAGCAGATTGACAACCTTCAGAGAGTCAAGCAGAAGTTGGAGAAAGAGAAGAGCGAGCTCAGACTGGAGCTTGATGATGTGGTCTCCAACATGGAGCAAGTTGTTAAGACCAAGGTGAGTCAAAAGTCTCCAACATGGAGCAAATCGCTAAGACCAAAGGAGTCAAAAGTCCTAATTGTGTAAATGTAGAATCAGGTCAGAATGATCGTGTTGATTCATAATAAATTGATGTATTGATTCTTTTAGACAAACTTGGAAAAAATGTGCCGCACTTTGGAGGACCAGATGACTGAATACAGAACAAAATCTGAGGAAGGTCAACGCTCCATTAATGACTTCACCATGCAGAAAGCAAAGCTTCAAACTGAGAATGGTATGACACTGTTAAAATGGGTCATGACAAAACAACTGTAGCAACAATGTGTGGAAATATATTCACATCCAGCTCATTCTAGTGTTTCAGTTTGATTCCAGCTAACTGATATTTGAGCTACATTCATAATTTTGTAAGGGAAAGAAGGTTGATGAAAAAAACGTGTTTGGCTACAGGTGAGCTCATCAGGCAGATGGAGGAGAAGGACTCTCTTGTCTCCCAGTTGACCAGAGGGAAGCAGTCATACACTCAGCAGGTTGAGGACCTCAAGAGACAACTGGAGGAGGAAATCAAGGTAGAATACGCTTCAATAAAATGGTATTTAGGTAGAAATGGACCATACACCAATTCCTTAATAAAAATGTACCATTCATTAATAAAAGGATTGTGATAAAAGGTTTTTGTGGATTCTGCAACTAACTAAATTACCCCCCCCCCCTCCTTCACAAAAGGCCAAAATGCACTTGCCCATGCAGTGCAGCCTGCTCGCCATGACTCTGACCTGCTGAGGGAGCAGTATGAGGAGGAGCAGGAGGCCAAGGCGGAGCTGCAACGGGGCATGTCCAAGGCTAACTCTGAAGTGGCTCAGTGGAGAACCAAGTATGAGACTGATGCCGTCCAGAGGACTGAGGAGCTGGAAGAGGCAGGAAGTAAGGAAATCACCTCCTAGATGAAGGTCACTGTTATGAGATGTAGGAAGACACCTGATACACATGGATTATGTTTGTTTGGCCCTGTACAATAGGAAGAAGTTAGCCCAGCGTCTGCAGGATGCAGAGGAATCTGTGGAGGCTGTTAATGCTAAATGCTCCTCCCTGGAGAAGACCAAACACAGGCTCCAGAATGAGATTGAAGATCTCATGGCGGATGTGGAGAGATCTAATTCTGCCGCTGCAGCTCTGGACAAGAAGCAAAGAAACTTTGACAAGGTAATAAAACATGTTATAGTTGCCTCTTAATATGTTGCATTTTCTGATCCAATGTGACACATTATTGAACCAGGTCCTGGCTGAGTGGAAGCAGAAGTTTGAAGAATCTCAGACTGAGCTGGAGAGCACCCAGAAAGAGGCCAGGTCTCTCAGCACTGAGCTCTTCAAACTGAAGAACCCTTATGAAGAGTCTCTGGATCATCTGGAGACCATGAAGCGAGAAAACAAGAACCTTCAAGGTAATAAGGTTTCATTCATCTTCATTATCTAATGGGTGTAGAGCAGGGGTGTCAAACCCATTTGCGAAATGCAACTTCATGCGGGTCACATGTTAACGAGCAAATGCATGCGCACAAATCAATGAGCAAATGTGCGTGCGAACTGACCAGCACGTAACTCCTACCGTTTTCCCACCGTTTAACCACTTCAATCGGACATTATAGCAGAAATAAATGTAGAATAGCCTACTATCTCTGTCCCTGCTATCTACAAAAATGTTTCACTTGGCAAATTGTGTTTCTTGTTCTTCATACGAATACGAACCACATGGCTGTGCCGGTTTGACAACCCCTGAGGATACCTTTTCATGGCTGGGACCAATTTTAAATAATGATATGCTTTTAAAATAGAGGAAATATCTGACCTGACTGAGCAAGTTGGTGAGGGAGGAAAGAGCATCCATGAGTTGGAGAAGGCACGTAAATTACTGGAGCAAGAAAAGTCTGAGATACAGTCTGCTCTCGAAGAAGCTGAGGTGAGATTGGAATAAGCAATAAAAATATGAAATTGTATCGGCTCAATGTCAGACGAATTTCTCATGATATGTGATGTTCCAACAGGGATCCCTAGAGCATGAGGAAGGCAAGATCCTCAGGGCTCAACTAGAGTTCAACCAAGTCAAGGCTGAAATCGAGCGCAAACTTGCTGAGAAGGATGAGGAGATGGAAATGGCTAAGAGGAACCAGCAGAGAGTGGTGGACACCTTGCAAACCTCCTTGGAGTCTGAGACTCGCAGCAGGAATGAGGCTCTGAGACTGAAGAAGAAGATGGAGGGAGATCTCAATGAGATGGAGGTCCAGCTGAGCCAGGCCAACAGGCAGGCAGCAGAAGCTCAGAAACAGCTCAAGGGACTCCATACCTATATGAAGGTATAGTAATAGTGAACAGAAACCATGTTGACTATAAATCTGTCAATATCTGATCCAAGTTAAGGTCAGACAAGCTGAGACATAAAGATGACATTTCCTTAATACTTAATATTTTAACAGGACTCTCAGATGCAGTTGGATGATGCTCTTCGTGCCAATGATGATCTGAAGGAGAACATTGCCATAGTGGAGAGACGCAGAAATCTGGTGCAGGCTGAACTAGAGGAGCTGAGGTCTATGGTGGAGCAGACCGAGAGAGGTCGTAAACTGGCTGAGCAGGAACTGCTGGATGTCAGTGAGAGAGTTCAACTGCTGCACTCCCAGGTAAGTCATCATTGAAATGGATTAAACCCAAATCAGTCAACATTAAAGGTACGGTAAGGGATATTTGTTGGTTAAAACAAATATCACTTCTACTCACAAAAAAAATAAGGATTTAGAAACGGTTAGTGAGTGTGTTTATACACATTTTTAAACACTTACTCAAACTTGTGATTTATTAAGGTAGCCTAACTAGTCATTAGACAAGTATTTTGTGTGAGCCCATCTAAAGACAGGACTGTCTATGCTTAATAAAGCATTTATAAATGAAAATGTCAATACAATCATTAAGCACAAGATTAGGTTATTAATCGGGAATAAAACCTTTAAAATTGTGTTTACTAATGCTTTGTAATGTATGAATAATGTTAAACGAATGATGAATTCATGATTAATTAAGTATTCACTTAACTAATGATAAATTGTTTATGGTTCAAATGTATAAAAACTGTAATGCTTAGTAATGTATGAACTACACATTTACAAATGGTGAATTCATCATGAATTAAGTATTTACTCATGTTTAACTCATGCTTAACTAATGCTTAATAGTGTGTATAGCTATTATAAAGTGCTACCAACATGTATTGTTAAAAAGTTGAAGCTCTATATTCTGATAGGAATCATTGCTGTAGTGTTTGTTCAGAAACAGCTTATCTCCAGCTCTTAAATGAACAGAAATAACATTATCAGGTGGGTTGCCAATTTCATTAACTCAGGAGAGAGTCCTGATTTATCAGCTTCAGACTTATAGTGTCCCAGATCCAATTTTTGTCTTCTCACTTCATTGTGTTATCACTTCCCCTTTCACTTATTCTATGTTTATTAAAGAGCTGGAGAGATGGGGAGGCCCCTGTTACAAAAAAACACTACATAGCTATTTAATACTTATATTGAAAACATTTATCACTTGTACTGCACCCTTAATTACAAAAACGTACGATGAATTGATTCAAAACGTTGCCATGTCATATCTAAAAAAAATACTAATCACAATATTTTTTTGTTATGTTATCAGAACACCAGTCTGTTGAACCAAAAGAAGAAACTTGAGGTAGACACCTCCCAGCTTCAGAATGAACTGGACGAGGCTCTGCAGGAGTGTAGAAATGCTGAGGAAAAGGCCAAGAAGGCCATCACTGATGCCGCCATGATGGCCGAGGAGCTGAAGAAAGAGCAGGACACCAGTGCTCACCTGGAACGCATGAAGAAGAACATGGAGCAGACCATCAAGGACCTGCAGCACCGCCTGGATGAAGCTGAGAACATAGCCATGAAAGGTGGCAAAAAGCATGTCCAGAAACTGGAGTCCAGGGTGAGCGACTAAACTTTCTGTACTATAAGCCTTAAGGTGGTGATCACACTGGTAAGCAGTAGATGAAATGGCTAGTGGAGTGATCTCCACTTCAGTGTAACCTGGCAACATTTTAGACATTGTGATCAATCACAATTGTCAGAACCTATAATAAAAGAAGCAAGAACAATGGAGGCCAAGATATTGGAAAAGATGACAATTTATAAGTTGGCGATCTCACTGGTAAGCTGTAGATGAAGTGGCTAGTGGAGGGATGTCCACTTCAGTGTAATCTGGCAATCACAATAGTCAGACTCAGAACCTATAATAATATAATATAGAAGTTGATTATTGACATGCACAACAAAATGACACTGCTTTTTACACTGTCCAACTGCAGCATGCTAAGCGTTGCCATTTAGGCTTCATTCTTGCAGTGTGATTCCTAAATTCACATTATATACTCAGGCGTATGCTTTCCTTTTAAGGTAAGGGAGCTGGAAGTGGAAATGGAATCAGAGCAAAAAAAGGCTAATGATTCGGTAAAAGGAGTTCGCAAACATGAAAGACGCATCAAGGAGCTCACCTATCAGGTATAATCCTTAGATATTGATCACAATTTGGTTTAATATGTAGCTGAATCAAATATCAATGAAAATGTTGAATAATTTCTTAATGCAGACAGAGGAGGATCGTAAAAATTTGAGCCGCCTCCAGGACCTGATGGATAAATTGCAGCTTTAAAGTCAAGTCCTACAAGAGAACTGCAGAAGAGGCTGTGAGTATTTCAGCAATTCAACCACTATAGGAATATGAAGAAGTATCATCATGCACAATAGTACACACACACACACACACACACACACACACACACACACACACACACACACACACACACACACACACACACACACATCTAGCCTTTTGGCATTTTATTTTGACTAAGATTTTGTCAATGACAAAAAAGAAAAGAAAGAAACATAGTGATTTATTTTCAGTGAAGTGTTGTGTGGAGTCTCTAAACTATTTTCATATCAGCTATTGAGTCATTGACAGTGTGCAGTAACTGGTAACTTAACTAATAACCAGTGAAGGCAAGCCCAGTTGGGCTTGTGGACTCAAAACGTAAATTCCTTACCTTTAATAATCCACCACCTATTATTTTAGGAGGAACAAGCCAACAGCAGTCAGGGCAAGTTCCGTAAGCTGCAACATGAACTGGATGAGGCAGAAGAAAGGGCTGACATTGCTGAGTCTCAGGTCAACAAGATGAGAGCTAAGAGTCGGGCAAGGTAAGCATCTAGTGGCAAATATCACTATTTGACAATTTTCAAAGCAGATGTGAAAGTGAAACCTCTATTTTAATATATTTATAATATTTATTTTCTTCTCTTACAGAAAGGTAAAGATGAGGAGTGAAGCTCCCTGACAGACCGTTCTAATTACATTATTTTTCTCTATGCAACATAAAAATAATAAAGCAATCTTATGAACTGAATACATAGGGCCACAATGGAGGACTTTGTTGTGTTATCCTTTTAGCCTTAATGTCTTACTGCACCACGTGCTGTTTACATTTCTGACTAATAAAGTATTCAAGCAATCAATGAAAATCTAAAAGCATTGTGTTTGTTTCAAGTGTGTCCTGTGCCTACTTTTTCTAATATACATTGTAGAGTAAAAGATGTTTTTTAAAGCTTGTTTTTAAGTATATATAACTTGCCATACAGTACACTACTGTTCCCAAAAAGCCCCAACAAGTCTAGGTTAATGCTTAAAACATTTGATGTATTACCTTGCGTTGTCCTTGCTTACTGTAAATCGCTCTGGATTAAGAGCGTCTGCTAAATGCCTAAATTGTTAATTGTTACCCCCCCCCCCCCCCCCAGTAGTAGTTCTTTGCATTTACAAAACGCCTCTATGAAGACACAACAAATATATAGAATCTAAACAAATAGTCAAACTAAATGTGTCTGTCTCTCTGACACCGAATATGTACTATGATAATGTGACAGTCCAAACAACACATCAGCACACAGCTACAGTAGCTCAACACTTTATTACGGCTTTATTTCATGCATATATTAATCCTGATACATTTTGGACTAATGGACGATAATGTTCTACCAGTAAGCTGCAGATAATAACATGAAAATCAATTGAAAAATATGTAATTACTAAGCAACACGTCATGGTGAATGTAGGCATTCAAATCCACGGACTAACAAAACAGTTTCCATACAGAAAATGAGAATCTTCAGAGAAACTAATGTGGCATTGCTGTCAGGCAGAAACCACATATTTCAACAAAAAAAAAAAAATCATAATTTGATGCCCTACTTCGTCATACTGCAGTGTCTCACAAAAGTAGCAAAAATAGCTGAGCTTGTAGATGGGCCATTGTTTGCTATTTTTCAAATTTGTTCAAGTGAAATTTGTTCAAGTGAAAAAGAAAGTGGTTAAGTCTGTCTGTTGGTTTTATAAACATTTCACTAATGAAGTTCTTTTTTTTGACATTTCCTGAACATAAGTTTATGTATTATTTAGTAATAGTTTTGAGATGTGAGGTTTCCACCAAACAGTGACGATAATCAGCCACTTTGGTCAAGATGAAAACCATTTATTTCAATGATATTTCATTGTTTTTGGTGGATGTAGATGAACCATTAGGATTGTGGTCGTATGTGATTTGAGGGTTGTTTGAACGTGGGACCAACTCAACTTCCATGTCTGTCTGAACTACCACAATGTTCCAATTATTCATTTGATTTGGTCGTGCTAATAGTGTCAGATCAATTATTTACTATTGTGTAGTGATGACATACAATGTCTCAAAACATTAGCATGCTATGCAATTGAATTATTGCGAACTAAAGAAATATTACTAAGAAATGAAAACAAATGAGATTAGATTAAATGTAATTCACGATGACAACAGCACAGCTTGGTTACAAAGGTTAGTTTCATTCCTAGTTTCCTACTGTGTCTTGAGGCTGTCAGTGTGGTGTGTCTGTGAGGAGAGGCGGACGTTAGGAAGGAATAGCAACTGGGCTCAACTTGAGAGGTGCATTACCGACAGTGTAGCAGCTGATTTAGACTTCTCCATACAACGGTACATTACCGACAGAGTAGCAGTTGATTTATACTTCTCCATTAAACAGTGCATTACCACGAGAAAAGCAGCAGCTGTGTACTTCTCAATACAACGGTGTGTTACCTATTGGATTTTGCTGTTTGTGTATGTCTCCTTAACATCCTGTTTCGGTAATATCTTTCCGGCATTAAAACCCCTTTGGACATAAAAAATATTTTGTGGATGAATTTTTGGTGCACCCCTATGAATGATCATACATTTTGCCTGTGTATGTGTGTGTGAGATGTGACATTATGTCAACCAAGATGGTTTACATGGAAAACCAAAGACAAAAACATTTGTTACTGTTCAACAATCAGCTTCTCCTCTGTATGAATCCTCAGACGTTCAGATGTGTTACTTCTGAACGTTTTGCCACTAACTGCAACTAAAGGATTTTTTCCCCTTTATGAGTCCTCAGGTGTTTTTGCAGGTGATGTTTTCGACCAAATTGTTCTGCACAAAATGTACAAGTAAAGGGCTTTTCTCCTGTATGAATCCTCATGTGTGTTTTTAGATGACTCTTGTGACCAAATTGTTTGCCACAAACTAAACAGGTAAAGGGCTTTTCTCCTGTATGAATCCTCATGTGTGTTTTTAGATGACTCTTGTGACCAAATTCTTTGCAACAAACTGAACAAGTAAAGGGCTTTTCCCCTGTATGAGTCCTCATGTGTATTTTTAAAACACTCTTTCGATTAAAGCCTTTGTCACAAACTTCACAAGTAAAGGGCTTTTCCCCTGTATGAGTGCTCATATGTCTTTTTAGGTGACTCACGTGACCGAAGCCTTTGCCACAGCTTGCACAAGTAAAGGGTTTTTCCCTTGTATGAGTCCGCATGTGTAATTGCAGATTACCCAACTGCCTAAAGCCTTTGCAACAAACTGTACACGGGAAGGGCTTTTCTCCTTTATGAATCCTCATGTGTGTGTTTAGATTACCCATGTGACTATAGACTTTGCCACAAACTTCACAAGTACAAGGCTTTCTCCCAGTATGTAGTCTTGACATATTCGTTCCTTTGTTACTCCTCATGGAGTCGGTTTGTTTTAATGATTTCAGGTCCTGAGACAGCTTGTTGCTCAAAGACCTTCGTCCTTTCACATTTTGGGTCTTGTGGGATTTCAGTGTGTTTAAAGCCGACTGATCTCCCCTAGCCTCCTCCCACTCATCATCACTGTCTTCAGTGTCAGATTCAGAACAGTGTGAAGAGAGGAGCTGGTCATCACTAGTTGGTTGTGATGTTCCACAGTCCTCTACACCAGCTTGTGTTTTCATGTGTTCAGTTGAGGTGCTGGCTACAGGCTCTGTCTCTCTGTTTTCATCACCATCTTCATCTTCACTTTCCACTGTTAGCAATCCCAACGTTGACCCATCATCCTCCTCTGGTCTTTGAAGTACCTCCTCATGTTCCTCTTTATTCTGTGGAGGCTCTGGTTTCTCCTGGACCAGACTGGCATTTCTGTTTTGCTGTTCAGGGAAAACCTCTTTACACACAGGGAGGTTCTGGAAGTCTAGGCAAAAAAAAAAATATGAAAGAAAAACATTAGATGTTACAACTTTGAAGTATTCCATGCAGTGTTTTTTTGTTGTTGAAAAGTTAAAGCTTGACCATTGTATGATACAGGCCTATAATTGTTCATTAGTGATTGAGAAAAAGACTGATGGGTCTAGATCAGGGGTTCTCAAACTTTTTTATAACACGACCCCATATTATGAGGGAACTTTTTCAGAATTAAAATGTTCCATTACGACCCCCCCCCCCCCCCCAGAACTAAAACACTACGATATCAATAAACCCTATGGAAGTGGTTTTACCACGGCTGTGGTTTTACTTACTAAGGCTGCAACTAACGATTAATTCCATAATCGATGAATCGTCGATTATTTTAACGATTAATCGATTAATCGGATTATCGCACTTATTTAGCAATTACCTTATAATTTTGATTTTAGGTTGTTTTAGCATGTTCTATCTAACAAAGACAATACAGATGAATAATTAATTAAAAAGTACATGTTATACAATTTTGCTCAGCTGCTGATTAAGCTACTACCCATAAAATACATATCAAAATAAATAAAAGCCACCTTATGGTACCTTTTATCTTCTTCTGACTCCTTGATTTGAAAAATCGTAATTCGATTCGATTAATTTAGTAATCGATTTTTAATCGATTAATCGATTAGTTGTTGCAGCCTTACCGTTTATTACTCACTATGGGATATCAGCGCCCTCAGGCGATGCACAGAGCAACACACACGCTCCCGATGCCAATTATTTGATTGGCTTAGGGTATGTCACGAGTCCGGAAGACCCTGGAGTACAAGAGACTCCTCGTGACATAGGCTCCTCCTCTTTTCTACTCTCTGCAAGCGAATGCGCAGACGAATTTCACACACATTAAGAGTTTATCAAAGAAACTTAATTTATAATTTTATTAATTTCCTATCTCCTCAGTTTTCCTTATTCTTGGTCTGAATCACAACTCCAGTTAGCGGCTAGGTTAAGCTAACCGCGAGTTGCTAGGCTAGGCTAACGCTAGGAGCTAGGCTACGCTACTAGCTAGGCTATTAGCCTGTTGTTTTCCCAGACCGAGGACCAAGATGAAACCGCCGAGGAGTTGCGGGTTCGCGGAATGCGACCCCCTCATCGCCGCAGACGACCCCCACCGCGTCTTCATCCACTGCTTGGGGGTCGATCACGCGTTCTGCGCCAGGACCCACCCGGGTGAGCCAGATGCGTGCCCTAACTGCGCGATGTTCACCGTTTCTCAACTCGACGCTCGGCTTGTCAGGGCTAGGACCCTGGTCGGCTGGACTAGACGAGACAACGGTGAGACCTCCACCGCCACCGGACCGGGGACCCCAGTTGTGCAGCACGAGCGGCCCCAGCTCATGGGACCCCCACCGGTGCCGATGCCGAGACTAAAGCGTCAAGCGTCCATGACGCTGACGCCACCTCCCGCCGCTGCTGCTGCGAGTGGGGCCTTGTCCCCGCCGCAGCATGCTAGCAGCGGCCCTCCCTCCCCCCTGCCAGCGAGGAGTCGATGGCTCTTCACGATGACGACATGGTGGAGGACGGGGAGGATTTCCTGGAGCTCCCGTCGTACCAGGACACCCAGGAGGTGTCCACGACGAACCCCGGACGGGGAGAACCTCCCGCAGCCACCGAGGAAGAGATCCTCGAACCTGTGGCAGCTGGTTTCAACGAATGGCTAGCCTCACTAAGCAACAGGTTGTTAGCAGCGCTGTTCTAGCTTAGCTTGCTCGCTAGGACAACACCAGCTCGTTAGCCTCTTCAGAGCCGGCGTCTGTACCACGAAGGACGAGGCTACACAGCGACATCCAGAGTGGGAGCTCCTGGATGAAGAGCAACCGCGAAAAGATTCATCGGGTGCTTTGAGACACATAAAGGGTTTTCATAAGAGTATGTTGAACTGTTTATGCTGTTTCTGTGCTTTATTCTGTTCCATTAAATTTTCCCAAAATACACAAGCACACTATCCAGCCCCGGTCAGGAGGTCCCAGGGGGTCCCCGGGCGTCGATGTCCTCCTCTATAAGCCCATTGTGCCTGTCAGGCCTGCTTTCACAGCATGATAGACACTAATGGGATACTTCCCTGCCTGTTTTCAACAACTGTCGGGGTGCATCGACGCATAGGGATCACTAGGTGGTCCCCGTGTTGATAACCACCCCTTATAAGCCCAAAGCGCTTGGACTGTCCAAACGCTGCTGGGATAAATTCCAGTCATGCTTGTATCAAATGCAGGTAATAAAACCTTTACTAGCTGAACAGCTACAAGCTAATAGCTACCTGTAGCTAGAATAAGCTAGGCTAGGCTAAGCTAAAAGCTAAACTAGGTAGCCCGGCCACGCCGTTTTTTTACCTTCTGTCCACTAGAGGGCGCCAGAGCGTCACTGTGGGACGGAGGGTTCACAAGATGGCCGCGCGGGTCAAGGGTCGCGCCTGACTGACCCAAAGACCCGCTGTGTTTACAATCTGTTGAGTACCGTGTCACGCCAGCCTCTGGAGGGCGACAGAGCGCTTCCTTCGGGGAAGGCGGCTCCGTCGCCTCCTCCAGCCAGGCCAAGGGGCCTAGACAAGATGGCGACGGACTTTGTAAACACCAAGGGAGCAGCATGGAATGCTTCCGTACTCAGTCACGTGACCCCCACGCTTGCACGGGCCCGGTGGATTAGGTGTCGACGTCACCTGTTTCCATGGAAACGAATGTCAACGTCTCTTCACTCCTGGTGAGTTAGCCGTGACTATTACTAGCTATGGTACCTGCTAGGTTAGCATAGCCTCCAGTCAGGCTGCTGTTGTTTCACTTAGTGGCTGACTAGCCTCACTAACATCGACACAGTTAAAGAGCAGTGTTGTTTTGGTGCAGTGCTTAGACAGTCCCCTAAAACAACACCGCGGTGGCCATAGCTCTCCTTCGTTCTTGGTTAGCCAAACAACTACAGGTAGCAGCTAAAGGCTAAAAGCGACCTGTAGCTAGGCTAGACTAGACCAGGCTAAGCTTACAAGCTAAGCTAGTTAGCCCTTTGTCTACACTACCACGATGGAGGCTAAGGTTCACTGGGTGCTTTGAGACAAACAAAGGGTTTTCATAAGAGTATGTTAAACTGTTTATGTTGTTTTACACTGTCTTTGTGCTTTATTTTGTTGCATTAAAAATGTCCTAAAATACACAAGCACATTATCCAGCCCCGGTCAGGAGGTCACGACGCTAGGGGTCCCAGGGGGTCTCTGGGCGTCGATGGCCTCCTCTATGAGCCCATAGAGTCAGGCTGCTGTTGTTTCACTTAGCGGCTAACTAGCCTCACTAACATCGACACAGTTAAAGAGCAGTGTTGTTTTAGTGCAGCGCTTAGCCAGTCCCCTAAAACAACGCCGCGGTGGCCATAGCTCTCCTTCGTTCTTGGTTAGCCAAACAGCTACAGGTAGCAGCTAAAGGCTAAAAGCGACCTGTAGCTAGACTAGACTAGACCAGGCTAAGCTTACAAGCTAAGCTAGTTAGCCCTTTGTCTACACTACCACGATGGAGGCTCAGGTTCATTGGGTGCTTTGAGACACACATAAAGGGTTTTCATAAGAGTATGTTAAACTGTTTATGTTGTTTTACACTGTCTCTGTGCTTTATTTTGTTCCATTAAAAATGTCCTAAAATACACAAGCACATTATCCAGCCCCGGTCAGGAGGTCACGACGCTAGGGGTCCCAGGGGGTCCCTGGGCGTCGATGGCCTCCTCTATGAGCCCATTGTGCCTGACAGGCCTGTTTTCACAGCATGGCAGACACTAACGGTCTCTAATGGACGCCACAGTACGAGTCCGCTGGACCGCGTGGCGACGTCATCGGTCCCCGTGGAAATGTGCACGTTTGTCCACGGGACTGATAACAGCAGCGCCCCCTCCCGACTCGCTCGCTCGGTGAGCAGCTTTTGGGAGTGTTGCAATCCGAATCTGTTTTTATCCCAGTACATCAGCGTTGCACTGTGTTTTACTGGTTAAGCTCAGTACGGCAGTAACACACTGTGGTTGTACTGACCAGGCTCCCCTGAACAACAACAACACATTGTGGTTGCACTGGTGTGTTTTCCACATGCCTTGTGTTACTTCCTATGTCAGACAAGTGTGTTTCTCTCATGCGGAAGATAAAAGCAGTCATGACTCTGAAAGAGGAGGTTCTCTCTCTCTCTTGAGCAAGGGCGCTACCAGAGAAATATCTACGAATCAGAACCGACTGGGTTTCTGTTCAAAGTTTTTTCTGGTGAGAAAAAAGGGGGGGGGGGGGGGGTGTACGGCCCTTTCTGAATCTGAAGGGCCTCAACAAGTACCTAATGGGTATCCATTTCATTGTTGACGACCGTGAAGCTGTTACGAACGGTACGTCAGGGGCACTGGTGGACGGGCATCGACCTCTAGGTTGCTTGCCTCCACGTTCCAGTCTGGCCTCCACACAGAGATTTCCTGCACTTCGGCTACAAAGGGGAGTGTACGAGTACACGGTTCTTCCCTTTGGTATGTCATTAAGCCTGCGAGTGCTCGTGCAGTGTACCAATGCGGCCATAGCTCCACTGCGGCGACAGGGGATCGGTCTGTCGACTTAACTTCGACGACTGGTTAATTGCCGCAGGCTCAGAGGAGGAGGTGGCACGGCACACGGCCGTGGCCCTCTCCCACCTGACGTCGCTATGTTCACAATCAACGTCCAGAAGAGCGTTCTGGTTCCATCTCAGCGGACCACCTTCTGGGGGATCTCGCTGGACTCGAACACGCTCAGAACGCGGCTGTCCAAGGGCAGGTTAGACAGCGTCTTAGCTTGTGTGAGGTCTTTTCGCGTGGGGCGTCAAGTCACTTACAAACTATGCATGCAAGCGGTGATTAACTTAATCCGCTTGGGCAGGTTCTACATGAGACCTGTATAGAGGTGGCTGCGGGCTCTTCGGATCCCACTCACCTCAGGCTATCAGCAAGTGGTGGTGTCTCCAGGGTGCGTGGAGACACTCGGATCGTGGTCGCAGGTGGCTTTTCTGTCTCAGTATAGGCGCTGTGATATCGCAGAAGGTCATCACCACGGACGCCAGCCTCACAGGGTTTTTCCTCGCTCTCAAACAGTTCGGGGCTCGGTTTCGGGGTTGTTATGTCTCGATCAGAACATACAACACCACGACCATGTGCTATGTCAACAAGCAGGAAGGCTTGGCCTCCCTGATGTTGGACGGATTAGCGTGCGAGATGACACTGTGATGCGACTCACGTCTCACGTCCATTCAGGCGTTCCATGTGCCGAGCCTCCTGAACGAACTGCTTTATGCTTTCCCGCCAATGGAGCTGATTCTCCCCATGTGGGGGAGGGTCAGGCTCCGAGGGTTGTTGATGTTACTGGTGGCCCCAGCATGGGACACGTAGAGGTCAGGAGATAACTCCTCTCCTTCACGACGTGCCTTGGGCCCTCCTTGTCGGCAGGGACTTGCTGCGGCAGGGAGGGGGGACGCCCTCAGGACCTAGACCTATGGGTCTGGCCCGTGAGAGGGTGAATTTGAGCTTGTGTGGCCTTCCCCCTGACGTGGTGGCTACCATCCAGGGCGCAAGGGCCGTGTCCACGAGGAATGCTTACGATGTCAGATGGTGGTTGGAACAGTCACCAGTGGTGGTGGCTTTCCAGGCCTCGGTGTGTAGCATTCTTACTTTCTGCAAAGAAGGCTAGATCGGGATTTATCCTTCTCAACAGTGAAGGTGTTTTGGGCGGCCATTTCGCTTGCCACGAAGGTTTCGATGGCAAGACGGTGGGCCAGCACCCCTTGGTGCGCCGGTTTATGTGCGGCGCCAGGAGAGCCAGGCCGGTTAACAGGCCACTGTTCCCCAGCCTGGGATCTGATGGTTGTGCTGGAGGCACTATGCCGTCCATCGTTCGAGCCTGTTGACTCTGTGGATCTGAGGATCATTAGTCTCAAAACGGTCCTCTTGGTGGCCCTGTCTACGGCTAAACGGGTCAGTGACATGCATGCACTTTCGATGAGTCCGGAGTGCATGAAGTGTTTTAACAATGACAGGAGGGTTTTGCTTAAACCTAACCTGACGTTCGTTACCAGGACCGGGGTGGTGGCCCCGGATCCGGGTGAGTTGGTAGCCTTCCATCCGCCTCCCTTCGTTTCGGCGGAGGATAGGCGGTTGCATTGTTTCTGTCCAGTGAGAGCTTTGAAGCTCTATTGTCAGAAGACAGCGGCCAATCGCTCATCGACGTAGCTCTTTGTCTCTTTTGGCCTTGGGGTTCAGAGGAAGGCGATCAATAAGGCAACGCTTTCTAGCTGGATCCGAGATGCCATTAGGTTGGCTTATGTGAGTAGTGGTGCCCCGGTCCCGGAGGGTCTCAGGGCTCACTCTACTAGAGGCATGGCTACATCCTGGGCTCTCTACAGGGGAGCTTCGATCCAGGAGATCTGTGCAGCCGCAAATTGGTCGTCCCAATCGACTTTTGCGGTTTTCTACAGCCTGGACGTGGCGGCGTCATCCTTGGCGCGCGCGGTCCTAGGCGTGGCGGCTGCCTCCAGGCCAGTGGAGGGAAGGGAGTAGGCTTGGGGCTTTTCTCCCTATCTCTCGACTTCCTCTTGGGTTTCCATGGGACCAGCTGGGCTGGCTCCCAGGAGATGGGGCCCTGTTCCTCATATTGAGTTATGAGGCAGGCTTGTGTCTGCCTGTTAGTAAATAGGCGGACTCTGGAGTCTGTCAGGGCCTAGCTTGATTATCTATCCCGCACCCCAGCCCGGTGGGTTGGGGGCGCGTAGGTCGCCGTAGGTCACGTCCGTGTGGGCGGGACCTAGGGGCTGAGGGGCGTGCGGGCCTGTCAGGGTTGTGTGGCTCATTACCTCAAGGGGGGTTTATGAATCCCATAGTGAGTAGTAAACGGAGAACCGTGGTAAAACTAGAAGTTATGAATGTAACCCCGGTTTTAGTAGGTTCGGAGTTTACTACTCACCAGACACCCCTTTCTGTGCGCATTTGGCATGCAGAGAGGAGAATGTCAGCCTATGTCACGAGGAGTCTCTTGTACTCCAGGGTCTTCCGGACTCGTGACATACCCTAAGCCAATCAAATAATTGGCATCGGGAGCGTGTGTGTTGCTCTGTGCATCGCCTGAGGGCGCTGATATCCCATAGTGAGTAGTAAACTCTGAACCTACTAAAACCGGGGTTACATTCGTAACCTCTAGTTCTGTACACATTTGTAAACTGAGGCATTTAGCCAAAATATGTTGCTAGAACCAACTTTCTTGATCCAGCTCTCGATTTTATCTTTGGCCACCGACTGTTGCGTTTTTCTCCACCGCGGCAACAGTTGGTAGCTGTTGTCGGTCTGTGAAAATGATCTCCCCCCGCTCGGTAATGTTACATCGCGATCTGTAAATTGAACGGTTTGTAGATTCAAATGCCAATTCGGGGGGCTTATTTGGTTTGCTGGTTACAAGTTACAACAGATAAAATATACACAGCTTAACTCCGTGAGGGTACAGATGGAACCAAATGGACAAATCAGTTTGTGTGCCTCAGCCTAAGCCTCTGCAAGGGCTTGTGTGTTTGTGTGTGTTGTCTTGTGTTGCTGCTTGTTGTCAGTGTCGGAAGTGGAGCTGTGTGTGTATGAGGAGTCAACTGGCCGTCCCCTTGGTCACGATGACCTCACTTTATTTATTTATTTTTTTATTTTTATTTTTTTTAATAAAAACAATATTTCAACGGCACCTTCCCCACTTTGGGTCGCGACCCATAGTTTGAGAACCGCTGGTCTTCATTATTCTAGAGCAGCGGCAAAGATCACCCTCCCCTGCCATGGTGGAAACCACTTGTAAACAAAAAAATCGATGAAATAAAGTAAAACAATACATACCTATCCTGTACAACTTTACAAAAGGTTGCAGTCTAGCATCAAGCAGTCCACGTCCCTGGTCCATCTCTCGCTGTTCCTCTGAGAACGTTGAATATTTTCTGGAGGCCATCTCTCTGGATACTATAGACCTCTCCCTGTGGTGGTCTGTGGAAAACACCAGTAGTAAAAACAAACAAAAACTTTTAGCTATCATTCAACCTTACATACTGTATGTAATCAAATCAAACTACTGCGGTGGGCCATGATCCGGTCGACGATTAATTGTCACACAAATAATTGCAATTAACGATTTAATTGTGTTTTTGGCATTGAATATTGGAACAGATGAATACAACTTAAAATGTTGTTTGTTTTTTAGGATGAATAATCACAAATTGCAAAGGGCATATATGACACAACTTCAATATACCAAAAAATTATTGACATATTTAATAATTGTATACATGTAAAAATAGCAGAAGTAGCTGATGTACAAGCTTACAACGCGTCATGATGTGATGCGTTTTAAGCTTGTATAGATCTGCTATTTCTGCTTTTTTTATATATTTGAAAATGTGTGAAAAAAATTTCAACATGGCAACGATTATGAAGATTAGGCAAAAATAATTGCGATTATCTCAAATAATTGCGATTAGACGACTATGTAATAATTGTGACAGGCCTACCGGTGTCAAATATTTAATTCAGACCTGCCAACCTTGGGAAAATTATTTTTGAGTAACACACTCACGCGCTTTCGTGGTGCTTATGTCAACTTTTTATTCTCATTAACAGAAATATTGTGTTACCATTATCAATAACAGTATGTTGATAAGTTATAGATTAATTACATTACAGTCATTTAGCAGACACTTTTATCCAAAGCGACTTACAACAGTTACAACAAGTGCATTCAACATAGGTAGGGAACGAAAATTAATCACAATATAAACGTTTTCATCAGTATCATGCAGCCCTAATGCACGTATTGTGTACATGTATGTACTGTACAAGATAAGAGTGTAGTACAGTCACACTGCTAACCTGCTGTGCTCATTAACACCAATCAAACGCCACGCACGCATGCATGCACACACGCATGCACGCACGCACACACAGGATTAAAACACTCATCATCCATAATGGAAATATACCTGAATACACAGAAGTGCCGCTAGTTTTGACGTTTCATTTCAATTTTATCCCATTTAATTAACAACACTTGCCAAACACACTGAAAAAGTAAGCTGTTCATAACTGATGTCAGGCTGAAGCCTAATTTATGCTCCATCGTGCGACAAAGACAGCAGACCTGGTTCTCCAGAGTGAGTGACACCCACAGCCACACAAATCATTCTACAATGTGGAATGCCCTGACATCATCCATTAAACGATTCCAAAACTGGCCTGTAAAATTATCTGTCAGAAAAATACAAGCGCCTCCGATCTGGTACTTATTTAGATTTAGCACAAACATGGGGAAAAAAATTCATTCTACAACTCTGCCACTATAATGTGGAATTCCCTGACATCTTCCATTAAACGATGTGAATCACTTTCAAAACTGGCCAGAAAAGTGAAGATAGATATTAAATCCCAATGAAATTAGGGAACATACATTGCAAACTCTCAACTCATTCAGTGACTTCCAGTCTTCCTGGGGCCACTGCAGGATCAATATTCTACAAAATATATTGATGACATCTTATTTTCATGTCAGATACAGATATTATAATATGACATATTTGTTATGTTTAATTTACAGAATCAGATGCTCAGATGTTCTAGCACACATCTGAGGCTGAATGTAAATCCACTAATCAACCCCATAGGTCACAGTTTTCTATTCTGTTCTATACTGTCCTCTACTCTGAGTCTCTCCCGGTCGACTGAACTTGGAACTCAGCCTGTAGATGCTAAACTAAAATGTGTTGCACGATACAGAGAATCATATAACTTTTATTTTCCTGCAATAGGCCTATCATGATCCTATCTTCAGATCATGATATCTTGGGTTCTGAACGTTTTTTTTTCACAAAAAAAATATATAATAAAATAAATCACATCAAACACGTCATTGGCACGTTGCGCCATTGCAGTAAAACACGTCAAACACGTCAATGGCACTCAATGAGTTAAGATTCATGTGGAGAACCTTACCAAAAAACTAAGAGGCCAGATCGGTTTCCTCTATAGAAACAGGTCCTGTTTTTCTTTTACCAGCAGAAAAACTGTTCTGCTGGTTCAATCTGTCATAATGTCTGTGTTTGACTATGGTGATGTGCTATGCTTCAACCTCCACACTGAAGCCTCTTGAGGCAGTCTACCACAGTGCCCTACGTTTTATCACTGGTGATGATTATCACACCCATCACTGTATTTTATATGATAAAGTGGGTTGGCCATCTCTCGCAGTACATAGAGAGAAACACTGTATTTTATTTCTTTATAAGGCCTTGTGTGGTAAGCTTCCTTTGTACCTATCTTCGCTTTCCAAAGGTTACTGTACATTCAACACGTTCACAAACACACATTAGATATACCAGCCCACGTAAGAGCAGTGAACACTGAACAAGGAAAAACTGCTTTAATTTATTATGCTCCACACAAATGGAATAAACTTCAGGACTCTCTGAAACTGGAGCGATTGGTCTCAATAGAGACATTTAGGGTACTTCTTGAGGACACATTACATAGTGTCTGCACCTGTTTCATGTAACACTATATTTATTTGCGTCTGTGACGATTGTAATGTGATTCAAATGTTTGTTATTGTTTTTCATTATGTATGTGTTTTATATGCTGTTATCAGGGCGTCCTTGAAAAAGAGAGCTTGCTCTCAAAATGGGCTTCCCTGAATAAATAAAGGAAAAAGAAAGAAAAGAAAGAAAAGAAAGAACGCATACGACATGTTTACAAACCTACAACAGACATACCTACAGTGTGTAGTTTGGTTGTGTATATAACAGACATAAATACATGAAATGGCAACTAAAGTAATCAAAAAAGTCAACAAAAGAACAAGATTTTTGTACAGGATCTCCTCACTGATCAGTAGGAATACAATGCGGACTCTAACAGGAGTCCAATGTCACTTCGACTATGCATGCACCTCATGGTATCATAGCACCACAAAGGCCTTAAAAACAAAGCTCCAGACATCCCAAAACAAACTGGTCAAGCTACTGCTTGGCCTCACACCTACAACTCATCTAACCCCTGCTCATTTTGCTAGGGTGGGATGGCTCAGGGTAGAGGACAGAGTACAGCAACTTGCAATAGGCCTGGTCTGCAAGATACACTACACCACTAGACACCCATGTACCTGTCAAACTACTTCAAAAACGTCAAAGACGCCCACAAACACAATATTAGAGGGAGTTCCTCAACTCACGTTCAACCCAGATTTGGCTCAAACAAGGGGTTAAATTCATTCTACTGCTATTCCAGCCACCAAAATGTGTGAATCTTTACTCTCCTTCAAACCCACTCTAAAAGAGCACACTTAGAGGTGGCTGCAATTCGGAACTGGCCCCTGTAAAAAGTCCAAGCCTATCACCAGAAATGCCCTATGGTGTTCTGTATGTAACAGACATACCTGCAGTGTGTAGTTTGGTGTTGTGTATGTAACAGACATACCTGCAGTGTGTAGTTTGGTGTTGTCGTGTATGTAACAGACATAGTCTGCAGTGTGTAGTTTGGAGTTGTGTATGTAACAGACATACCTGCAGTGTGTAGTTTGGTGTTGTGTATGTAACAGACATACCTGCAGTGTGTAGTTTGGTGTTGTGTAGTGTCTCCATTTCTCTCTGGAAGAGGTTGCACATGAACTCTGCAGCCGCACTGAGGCGCTCCAACACAAACACTCTGACATTAAGCTTCACGAAACAAACATCACTTGTGTGTTTCTCCAAAACACACAATATCTCCTCTGCCACCGACGTCATGTGTGCATTTATCTTCATCCGCACAGACTCCAATTGACGCATTTTAACTCCTGTTTGGGACATTTTTTTTCACGCGCTCTTTGTTCAACAATTAGAGACTAGTTAAAAATAACACCACCATGAAAAAATGAGCTCACGGAACGGAGCTGAAAAAAATGCACGCAGTTACTTCCGGGTTAACGTCTTTCACGCATGCGCATTTGCGCAATAAATGATCCAGACACCGTTGTCTAAATGTATTTCGTCCCCTCGTGGAGTAAGTGTGTAACAGTTACTGTATGCAGAGAGACAGACAGACAGACAGACAGACAGACAGACAGACAGACAGACAGACAGAACATGAGGTTCATGTACATCATCATGTAGCATTTGATGGTGTTCAGACTTCAGTTATGGTTAATATCTCAAGACAGATTCAGAGCTCCGCAGCTGAATCTGCGGATTCCTTTGGCAAATTCAAAGAAAAAAAAAGTGTCCTCTGTAAAGGAACAATGGTTACATAACCTTACAAAGGCTATGTTCACGCAATACATTTACACAGTAGATTCATATATTTACTGGTGACAGAATGTAAATTACACTTAAGTTTAATATATTAGATGACCCATAAATGTAATACAATCAGAACAAATACACTCCAGATTCACTAGATGTCCTTGTTGAATGCAATGTGCATGAAGTTCTATGTTTGACCGCTAGATGGCGAACTAAGACCATATAATGAAGTAAGCATATTCGACTCCACACAATAAATCGTGGAGATTAGCCTACAGATTAAGTCAAAAAAAGTTACACATTATAATGTAATATATTTTCTGTTATTGTTTTATTGTTTATTAGGATCCCCATTAGCTTTTGCCATGACAAACGCTAGTCTTCCTGGGGCCACTGCAGGATCAATATTCTACAGAAAATATTGACGTTATCTTATTTTCATGTCTGATACAGATATTATAATAGGACATATTTGTTATGTTTAATTTACAGAATCAGATGCTCAGATGTTCTAGCACACATCTGAGGCTGAATGTAAATCCACTAATCAACCCCATAGGTCACAGTTTTCTAGCCTGGTAAAGCCCCTCCCTCCGGAAAATCTAATTTCCATGAGATTTCCGGAGGGAGGTTTTACCAGGCTAACAGTTTTCCATTCTGTTCTTTTAGTACAGCTGTTAAGCTCATTATATGGAAGGTATTGTGCATTTTATGATAGAAGCATGAAACTTTCAGGATATCATCTACATACCCCAAGGTTTGATTTCAGACGTGGAAGCACTTTCAGATTGACCTCTGGTGACCTTGAGCGGTCATTGACCTCAGAATTGCATTTTTTCCACTTTTTGCCCCATTATTCTCCATTATAATAATATATATGCTTATTAAAATTACTGTCTTGTTCTAATGAATGAAAAATGAAACCTAATAATCACTCTACTGTACAGAAATGGTGATTATTACTATTATGATAGTTCTGTTATGACATTGGTATGACATTAAAAACATCTAGGAGAGAGAGAGAGCAGCAGTAAAATAAAGAAAAACAACATTGGTAAGAAATTGCTAATGCATTCAAAGTGCAATATAGGTACAATACAATTCAAAGGTGCTATTCATCTCATGATTTTGGTTTTGGGGCAGTATATGGTGAGCGTTCAGGGTTCTGATGTTTTGGGGGAAGAAACTGTTGGACCGCATGCTGGTGCTTGTCCCGACTCCTGATGCTCTTAAACCTCCTACCAGATGGCAGGAGCTCAAGGATATAGTTTGAGATAATATGGTACAATTTCTGTCAGAAGCCTGTCTACCAGTGACATCAATGGGGAATCCAAGCTAATATAAACTGCAGGCTTTATATTCCTGGAAAGTTTGCATGCTATAATAGAAGCCATTGTTCTCGCATTAATAAAAAATCACACCCAGTGTGAAGTGGGCGGTGTGGTCACAGTGGTCATCACAGTGATGGAAGTTCACTTAAAGAAAAGTAATATTGTGGACCAACCATTGTACACCCCTAACTTAAAAAAAAACATAAATGTGTTTTGTTTTTTTTTAAACATAAATGTGTTTTTTTTAAAGTGCATAGTCCTATTTATAGGGCTATGCACATGTGTCATGTTTCACTAGCCAATCACAGTCCTGAATAGACTGTGATTGGCCAATCACGGTGCAGGGTTAGGGGGGTACACTGGTGGCCAATCACAGCGCAGGGTTGGGGGGGTGCAATGTCCAAACCTCACATATAGGGGCGGTTTCACCGCCCAAAAATAAAATGAATACATTTAAATCTTGTTTGAAATGACCAAACCTGCCTACTGATGATGTCACTGGTAGGCAACTGTCCACAGCCCTCCTCTCAGACTTCTGCTTCAGTAAGGTTATTGCTGCTCAAGTGGTCAGACATGAGATCAGACGTTAGGGATTAATGGTCTTGTACACCCCGACACATTGTCAGGGCTGGGAATCGAACCTGGGACCTTCTGTTTCCCAGGTGGCCTCTCTACTCGTTCAGCTATGGCCCCCCTTCTTGTGAATGGGTTGTAGTGGACCTCACCTCCTTCACACTTACATAGTCTTACAGACTGGTGTCTGCAGTTAATTTCGCTGCATGCCTTCAATGCTCTGCAGCTGCAGCTGGAGCCATTGCCTGGGAGTAAACAGCGTCTCTTTCCTCTGCAGGTGGCTCGCTCTGATCTGCAGCCTTCCACAACATGACCTGCAGATGAACTACTGTCTGTATATATACAGTGTGCAGAATCATATTTGTCTGTCAATATAATGCGAAGAAGAACTCTGCACCGGTATCTTTATGGTCACTGTGCGTGGCATCAAGTTCTCCAAGCACTGTATTGACACTAGTCATGGTACTTTCTACGAGTACTTTAAGCACATACCTTGCCCTTCTCACAGGGTAGGAGACAGTATCACATCCTAACAGGTTCTTGGAGGAGGACAACCACAAGCATCCGATAAGCACAGTGTATTTTGTCCAGGATTTACCATTGAGAATGAAGGCGATGCCACCGCAAGCAATGCTTTTATCCCAGAAATGTTCATCAACGTTCCACTGCAACGAAGGAATGTCATCAGAGTGCTAGTTGGCATCATGCTGGGATGGATGATGGTATATGGACTGCATTTAAATAGCACCTTACTAGTCTTCCTGACTCTTCAAAGCACTTTACAATGTACTTCACATTCACCCATACATTCACACACCGATGGTAGAGGAAACATACAATACCCCTACCTGCTCATTGGGAGCAGGTAGGTGAGAAGGTGAGAAGGTGGAGAATCAATACATGGACATGCAACCAGATAAATTGTTTTTTTTTTGGCAAGAGATTCATTTCTGGACATTCAAAAATAAACTTAGTCTCTAAGAGCACCTTTCTAAATTGGCTACAAGCTAAAACATGGCCTAATTATTACATACTTTATGCAAATTGTGCAAATGAGGAAAGGTTGCATGACTTCACCATGATAATAGATGAATTTCTGGACATCACAAACATGGACTTTGACTCTTAAGTCACCTTTCTAAGTTAACTGGACGCAAAATGTTAGTCATTTCCAGGCAATTTGCTCATTAAGCGATTAATTTGCTGATTCTGCTTATTACAGAAATTGCCCAATATGCAACTTTTAGGAATGAAGCTTAAACTAAATCTGCTAAGCCTATAGATGACATTTTAATCCTAAAGGTTTACAGGAAACAACATTTCTGGGTTTAACATGGGCCTTATGGGTGTTTCAAACATGGTTTGACAGCCCAAAATGTGTACAGCCTCTGACAAGTTTCAAAGGTAAATTCAGAAATGCTTCCACGTCTGAAAACAAACTTCATGATATATAGAAACACTGTAGGAAGTTTCATGCTTCTTTCATAAAATGCACAATACCTTCCATATATGGGCTTATCTGCCCACTACGCTCACCATATACTGCCCCCAAAACCAAAGCCAACATGAGATGAATAGCACCTTTGAATAGTATTGTACCAATATTGCACTTTGAATGCATTAGCACTTTCTTACCAATGTTGTTTTTCTTTATTTTACTGCTGCTCTCTCTCTCTCCTAGATGTTTTTAATGTCATAATAAAAATGTCATAACAGAACTATCATAATAGTAATAATCACCATTTCTGTAGAGTGACTATTAGGTTTCATTTGTCATTTATTAGAACAAAACTGTCATTTTAACAGGCATATATATTATTATAATGGAGAATAATGGGGCAAAAATGCAATTCTGAGGTCAATGACCGCTCAAGGTCACCAGAAGTCAATCTGAAAGTGCTTCCACGTCTGAAATAAAACCTTGGGGTATGTAGATGATATCCTGAAAGTTTCATGCTTCTATCATAAAATGCACAATTGGTTTGCTTAACTGCCCCACTATGAGAGAGAATACAATGGTGCATTACCAACAGAGAAGCAGCTGATTTATACTTCTCCATACAACAGTGCATTACAGAGAGAAGCAGCTGCTGTATACTTCACAAATTTACAACGGTGTTACCGATTAGATTTTGCCATTTGGATGGGAAAAATATTTTTGGCGCCGAAATTTTGGTGCACCCCTATACATGATCATACATTTTGCCTGTGTGTGTGTGTGTGTGTGTGTGTGTGTGTGTGTGTGTGTGTGTGTGTGTGTGTGTGTGTGTGTGTGTGTGAGAGACATTATGTCAAATAAGATGGTTTACATGGAAAACAAAAGACAAAAACATTTGTTACTGTTCAACAATCAGCTTCTTCTCTGTATGAATCCTCAGACGTTCAGATGTGTATTTTGACTACCACTAACTTGCCACTAACTGCAACTAAAGGTTTGTTTCCCCTTTATGAGTCCTCAGCTGTTTTTGCAGGTGATGTTTTCGACCAAATTGTTCTGCACAAAATGTACAAGTAAAGGCCCTTTCTCCTGTATGAATCCTCATGTGAGTTTTTAGATGACTCTTTTGACCAAATGTTTTGCCACAAACTAAACAGGGAAAGGGCTTTTCCCCTGTATGAGTAATCATATGTATTTTTAGGTTCCACACGTGACCAAAGCCTTTGCCACAACTTGCACAAGTAAAGCGTTTTTCCCTTGTATGAGTCCGCATGTGTAATTGCAGAATACCCAACAGCCTAAAGCCTTTGCAACAAACTGTACACGGGAAGGGCTTTTCTCCTGAATGAATCCTCATGTGTTTGTTTAGATTACTGTGACTACAGACTTTGCCACAAACATCACAAATACAAGGCTTTCTCCCAGTATGTAGTCTTGACATATTCGTTCCTTTGTCACTCCTCATGGAGTCGGTTTGTTTTGATGATTTCAGGTCCTGAGACAGCTTGTTTCTCAAAGACAGTCTTCGTCCTTTCACATTTTGTGTCTTGTGTGATTTCAGTGTGTTTAAAGTTCCAGAGTCAAATTCAGAACAGTGTGAAGAGAGAAGCTGGTCATCACTAGTTGGTTGTGATGTTCCACAGTCCTCTACACCAGCTTGTGTTTTCATGTGTTCAGTTGAGGTGCTGGCTACAGGCTCTGTCTCTCTGTTTTCATCACCATCTTCATCTTCACTTTCCACTGTTAGCAATCCCAACGTTGACCCATCATCCTCCTCTGGTCTTTGAAGTACCTCCTCATGTTCCTCTTTATTCTGTGGAGGCTCTGGTTCCTCCTGGACCAGACTGGCATTTCTGTCATGGTGTTCAGGGGAAACCTCTTTACACACAGGGAGGTTCTGGAAGTCTAAGCAAAAATAATGTATGAGAGAAAAACATTAGATGTTACAACTTTGAAGTATTCCATGCAGTGTTTTTTTGTATAGTGTTTTTTTGTTGTTGAAAAGTTACAGCTTGACCATTGTATGATACGGGCCTATAATTGTTTATTAGTGATTGAGAAAAAGACTGATGGATCTAGATCAGGGGTTCTCAAACTTTTTTATACCACGACCCCATATTATGAGGGAACCTTTTCAGAATTAAATCTTTCCATTAGACCCCCCCCCCCAGAACTAAAACACTACGATATCAATAAACCCTATGGAAGTGGTTCTGTACACACATTTGTAAACTGAGGCATTTAGGCAAAATATGTCGCTAGAACCAACTTTCTTGATCTTTGGCCACGACTGTGGCGTTTTTCTCCACCGCGGCAGCAGTTGGTAGCTGTTGTCGGTCTGTGAAAATGATCCCCCCCCCGCTCGGTAATGTTACATCGCGATCTGTAAATTGAGCGGTTTGTTGTTTCAAATGCCAATTCTGGGGGCTTATTTGGTTTGCTGGTTACAAGTTACAACAGATGAAATATACACAGCTTAACTCCGTGAGGGTACAGATGGAGCCAAATGGACAAATCAGTTTGTGTGCCTCAGCCTCTGCAAGGGCTTGTGTGTGTGTGTGTGTGTGTTGTCTTGTGTTGCTGCTTGTTGTCAGTGTTGGAAGCGGAGCTGTGTGTGTATGAGGAGTCAACTGGCCGTCCCCTTCACGTTGGTCACGATGACCTCACTTTATTTTTATTTTTTTATCGTTTCTTAATAAAAACAATATTTCAACTTTTTTGGTTGCCAAAGCGTGACCCCAACGGCACCTTCCCCACTTTGGGTCGTGACCCATAGTTTGAGAACCGCTGGTCTTCATTATTCTAGAGCAGCGTCAAAGATCACCCTCCCCTGCCATGGTGGAAACCACTTGTAAACAAAAAATCGATAAAATAAAGTAAAACAATACATACCTATCCTGTACAACTTTACAAAAGGTTGCAGTCTTGCATCAAGCAGTCCACGTCCCTGGTCCATCTCTCGCTGTTCCTCTGAGAACGTTGAATATTTTCTGGAGGCCATCTCTCTGGATACTATAGACCTCTCCCTGTGGTGGTCTGTGGAAAACACCAGTAGTAAAAACAAAAACAAACAAAAACTTTTAGCTATCATTCAACTTTACATACTGTATGTAATCAAATAAAACTACTGCGGTGGGCCATGGTCCGGTTGACGATTAATTGTCACACAAATAATTGCGATTAACGATTTAATTGTGTTTTTGGCATTGAGCATTGGAACTGATGAATACAACTTAACATTTTTGTTTGGTTTTTAGGATTAATAATCACAAAGGGTATATGACACATAACTTCAATATACAAAGACATTATTCATAATTTTATACATGTAAAAATAGCAGAAGTAGCTGATCTACAAGCTTACAACGTGTCATGATGTGATGCGTTGTAAGCTTACACAAGTAGATCTGCTATTTCTGCTTTTTTTTTATATATTTGAAAATGTGTGAAAATTTTTCAACATGGAAACGATTATGAAGATTAGGCAAAAATAATTGCGATTAGACGAAATATGTAATAATTGTGGCAGGCCTACCGGTGTCAAATATTTAATTCAGACCTGCCAACCTTGGGATTTTTTTTTTTGAGTAACACACTCATGCACTTTCGTGGTGCTTATGTCAACTTTTTATTCTCATTAACAGAAATATTGTGTTACCATTATCAATAACAATATGTTGATAAGTTATAGATTAATCACAATACAAATGATATTTTCATCAGTATCATGCAGCCCTAATGCACGTATGCCTGCCTGTTGTGTACATGCACTGTACAATATAAGAGTGTAGTACAGTCAGACTGCTCACCTGCTGTGCTCATTAACACCAATCAAACGACACACACACACACGCACACACGCACATGGACACGATAGTGGTAGGCCACCACCAAAGTATTAAAACACTCATCTTCCATAATGGAAATATACCTGAATACACAGAAGTGCAGCTAGTTTTGACGTTTCATTGCAATTTTATCCCCTTTAATTAACAACACTTGCCAAACACACTGAAAAAGTAAGCTGATCATAACTGTCAGACTGAAGCCTAATTTTTGCTCCATCGTGCGACAAAGACAGCAGACCTGGTACTCCAGAGTGAGTGACACCCACAGCCACAATATCTGAGGGAGCGCCTCCGATCTGGTATCCCCCAAATTTAGCACGGGAAATAAATCATTCTACAATGTGGAATGCCCTGACATCATCCATTAAACGATTCCAAAACTGGCCTTTAAAATTATCTGTCAGAAAACTACAAGCGCCTCCAATCTGGTACCCCCCAGATTTAGCACAAACATGATTTAGCAAAAAATCATTCTACAACTCTGCCACTATAATGTGGAATTCCCTGACATCTTTCATTAAACGATGTGAATCACTTTCAAAACTGGCCAGAAAAGTAAAGATAAGATATTAAATCCCTATGAAATGAGGGAACATACATTGCAAACTCTCAACTCATTCAGTGCCAGACTTGTTTCTGGCTGTGTTGTCCCAGTGCCAGAGATTTTTCAATTTATCTTAGATTTTCACCGAATATTTATGTGGTTGCTAATCACTGAGGGTTGCACTGTGTGGTTTCACAAATGTCAACGAGGTCATCGCGACCTCGTTGACATTAATTGTCTGCCTTTGAAAATAACATGTCTGGGCCAAAAATACATAGTACAAAAAAAGTACACAGGAGCCGAGATACAGCCTTTTTTTTTTATCCCACGATTTTGTAACCCTATTTTTAACACCCAGTGCCAATTGTCTATGTAATCCTGGGCACTACCTTCCCTCTGCCAGCCTAGGGAGGCCAGGGCCGAGCTCATGCCTCCTTCAATGCATGAGAGCCAACTGACCTTCTTGTCACCTGACAGGGGGGAGTTTCCCTGGTTGGACGTAGCACGTGGAAGGAACACGTTATTCCAACCAGTTCCCTTCCCCTCCATCAGGCGCCCCGGCTGGCCAGGCAGTATAGTGACCAGGATTACAGCATGTTTTTGTGAGGGTACCTACCCTAGGAGACACGGGGAGAACATGTAAACTCCACACAGAAAGGCCCTTTCGCCAACCCCACCTAGGGTATGGGCGCTGATGACGCGGAGGAGAGAACACGCCCCCAGCGCCCACAGCGTCCCCTGTGGGAATCAAACCCAGGACCTTCTAGCTGTGAGGCGACAGCGCTACCGACTAAGTTAAACAAGAAGTGAATGGAGGAGCAAATCTTCGGATCATGATATCTTGGGTTCTGAACGTTTTTTTTTACAAAATAAAATAAAAAAATCACACCCAGTGTGAAGTGGGCGGTGTGGTCACAGTGGTCATCACAGAGATGGAAGTTCACTTAAAGAAAAGTAATATTGTGGACCAACCATTGTACACCCCTAACTTAAAAAAAACCATAAATGTGTTTTTTTAAAGTGCATAGTCCTATTTATAGGGCTATGCACATGTGTCATGTGTTCACTAGCCAATCACAGTCCTGAATAGTCCTGAATTGGCCACCATAGTGTACAATGGTGGCCAATCACGGTGCAGGGTTAGGGGGGTACAATGGTGGCCAATCACAGCGCAGGGTTGGGGGGGTACAATAGGTGGGGGGGGTACAATGGTGGCCAATCACAGTGCAGCGAATGTCGATGTCCAAACCTCACATATAGGGGCGGTTTCACCGCCCAAAAAAGTGGGCGGTGTGTGGTCACAGTGGTCATCACAGTGATGGAAGTTCACTTAAAGAAAAGTAATATTGTGGACCAACCATTGTACACCCCTAACTTAAAAAAAAACATAAATGTGTGTTTTTTTTTTTCAAACAAATCTGGTCAAACACGTCATTGGCACGTTGCGCCATGAGTTAAGATTCACAGATCATCTAGTTTAACAAATACAGGTCAAGAGACCCAAACCGCCTATTTACAGGGCTATGCACATGTGTCATGTGTTTCACTAGCCAATCACAGTCCTGAATAGAGTCAGCCAATAAAGTCAGCCAATCATATTACAGCTAGTGGTCAATCACGGTGGCCAATCACGGTGCAGGGTTAGGGGGTACAATGGTGGCCAATCACAGCGCAGGGTTGGGGGGGTACAATGGGTGGGGGGGGGGTACAATGGTGGCCAATCACAGTGCAGCGAATGTCGATGTCCAAACCTCACATATAGGGGCGGTTTCACCGCCCAAAAATCTGGTCAAACACGTCATTGGCACGTTGCGCCATGAGTTAAGATTCACTAGATGTCAGGGCCGCTTTGACATCTAGTTTAACAAATACAGGTCAAGAGACCCAAACCGCCAAAGCCTGGTGTGAGGCTTTGGCGCTTTACGCTCTTGCTTTTACAGCGTGTTGCGTTTAGATGTTCTACTGCACGAAGGAAACACTTGCGCTTGGCGTTTCGGGTCCGACGGCCCAGAGATAGTTTTCTTTTCCGTGGCATGGCTCTGTAAGAGATATTTATGAACCATGACGGCGACCTGGCCTAATTATAGCTCTGCACACACGTCATGCGAAGTCCGGCCTCTCTGGCCTCTCCTCTCCTCTCGGCTCCTCTCCTCCCTCCCCGCTTTGCTTTGCGGCCCTAACCTCTAGTCACATCCTCCCAACCTCGGTCATGTGATTAAAGAGGTCAGACTTCCTGTATCTGGTTGCTATGGCAACCTGCCAGATCAGGCTGAGGGTCTGATAGGCGAATCAGAGAATCAATCAAACCGAGAGTCCGATCACTGATCGAGGTGGGGTAAGATGCCTAAAACATAGCCATAGCTCTGAACAACAGTCTGTGACGGGTCTTGGAGGCATGTGATGTGATCCTGTGCTTGCGAATCGCTAGCCTGGGCACCATTCCTTTTCGGGTATATGATCCGGTCGGGAGCGGAAGTTAAAAAAATAAAAAGTGGCCGGATGGGCAGAACCGGAAAGACGTCTCACCTCAAAATAGGTCCGTCCTAATAAAATCCTTGATGCGGCATAGTTTAGCTTATTTTTTAAATGTAAATGTGCGTGCACTATCCGGAGACTATTTAGCGTCTGTATTATCCCACGGGGAAATTCTATTCCATTTAAATAGGGATTGGGGAACCAAAACAAAGCAGCACCGCAAAACCGGATGGGCACAATCCGGAAAGAGGATTCTTTTTTCTTTCTTTTTTTCAGTAGGCGTGGCCTAGACGGATCATATGGGTCTTTAGTAACAGAGACCAGGCTTTCCTCCGAGGTGGAAAGACTGGTGATGCGAGGTTAGCGAATCGCTGCCGAACTTCGGAGCTTTTGTCAATTATATAGTAGTAAGTAGGGATGACTCCGACTATTCGAATATTCGACTAGTCGTTAATGAGATCAAAGTCGATTATCAAAAAAATACAAATACAAATAAAAAATAATATTTTTTTTTATTTTTATTTTTTTAATATATTTTTTTATTTCAAACTTATTCTTTTTTTTATGGCGCTATACTGCTGTCTAAAGGCTACCCACAGTAACTACATTTTAGCCTATGGATATGCATTTTGGTCTCTCAGGTGACCATCCGTGGGCCAGCCTTCACTTCACCGTCGCTCCAAACAATCAACAACGCATGCAGCTTCACGTGTGTTTATCACGGTAGAAACGATGTCGCAGTCACGCACCAAAACAAGCTCTGTCTGGGCGTACTTCAAAAAAATAGAAAACAATTGTGTCAAGTGTGACATTTGTGATAAAAAAATTAGTTACCATTCCTCTACTACATCGACGCGAACACATCTCGAAAAAGTGCATCCGACGCAGACTACAAGCAGTGAAGATGACGCCGGACCAACCCAAACACGTATGACCACATTTACGGAAGGACCCCGAAAGTGTGACCGACACCGCGGTGAAAAAACCTCGGCCCTGATAGCCAACATGGTGGCCAAAGATATGCTCCCTATAAGCGTTGTTGAGGGTAGAGGATTTAGGGAACTAATGGCATACATGGAGCCAGAGTACAGAGTTCCGACTAGGAAAACCATCACCTCTCGTCTGGAGAAGATGCATGGTGAATGCTCAGAGCACCTTCTCAATGCTCTAGCCAACACAGACCGAGTGGCCATTACCACAGAGGCGTGGACCTCGCTCACAGTGGAATCATACGTTGCCATAACGTGACACTTCATAAATAAAGAGTGGGAAATTAAGAGTGCTGTGTTACAAACACGGGCAATGCCAGAGAGTCACACAGCGAAAAATCTTGCCAATGTGCTGAAAGCAGCAGCCCGAGAGTGGGGCTTGGTGAATAAAGTAATGGCGTGTGTCCACGATAATGCTAGTAATATTACACTGGCCCACACAAAGGAGCTGGACTGGGATTCAAGCTCGTGCTTTGCACACACATTGCAGCTGGCAATAAATGATGGGTTCAAAGGCAATGCCATACATCACGTTGTAGCAGCCGCGAGTAAACTCGGATCCCACTTCCACCACAGCACCAAGGCAACTTAGGCTCTGAAAGTCAAGCAGGGTCAAATGAGGCGGGATGACGAGCCAGCCTCAGCCTCTGACCAGCATCGTCTAATACAATATTGCCGCACCAGATGGAATTCGATTTTGGAGATGTTTGAAAGACTAGTTGAACAGAGGTGGGCCTGTTCGGCAGTGCTGTCAGACAGAACGATCACCAAATTGTCAGATGCGCGCACAATGGAGCCAACTGACGACAGCTGGCACATTATGGAGGAGCTGATACCTGTCCTAAAATCCCTGAAGATGGCCACAACAGGACTCTGTGGAGAGTCCGACGTGTCCATCTCCATGGTATATCCAGTGACCACAACACTCCTCTCCAGGTATCTGGCTCAAGTTGAAGGTAAATAAATAATAATAATAATACCTGTATTTTTCATAAAGTTGGCTACCCAATGACGCTTTACATGTGAATTAAATTTATAGGGGAATCACGGAAGGTGTCAGAGTTCAAGCGCACAGTGTCGGAGTCACTGACAAAGCGCATGGACCCTGCGAACATCGAGACGGCCAGGAGGTTGGCGCTCATTGCCTCGTACCTCGACCCGCGACACAAACACATGCGCTTCACTTCACAAGAGATCACAGATGCCGTAAAAGCAAGAGTTGCTGCCATACTTTGAAGCTGCTCAGGTCCCAGCGCGGCCATCATCATCATCATCACCACCACTACCTGACGAATCCGATGACGAAGAAGAGCCACAGCCCCCACCCCGCCACAAGCAACGCCGGGCCGACACCAGCTCAGCGATGGCTAACTTCTTTGGAGAAGAATACTTCTCTAATGCACTGGACGAAAACACAGAGATGGACAGATATGCTCAGGAGCCGTGCATCCCACCAGATAAGAGCCCTCTGGTGTGGTGGAAAGGAAATAATCACAAATATCCCCAGCTCTCTCGTGTGGCACGGACATATCTCTCCATCCCTGCCACGTCTGTCCCATCTGAGCGGATCTTTTCCGCAGCAGGTGTTTTGGTGAACAGACTCCGCAAGCCCACACCTACGTTTATTTTATTTCGATTCAATGTAGCCTAAAGGCTAGCCTATTATGTGTTTAAAATACATATTTTCTGTTCCACAAGCCCACACATGTCAAAATATTTCATTGGCCTATTGCATGAGGCTTGCAAACGCAATTTCGTTGTTTTATAAAAAGGTATTTATTTTATTTATTTATTATAAATAAAAGGCAGACAAAAGCTATTTGTTTAAAAATATTAAAGTGAGGGCATTTGCTTTTTATTTTCCTTAATGCAGTACTTTTTATTTTAATATGGTTAGGGTTATTTTTGTAATTTATTTTAGTCTATACTGCCAACAAAGGCTGTTTAATTAATGTTTTGTTAAATATTATAAATTAGGCCTATTTCTGGGGAAATATTGCAATGTGCAGACAGATTAGGCCTATTTGATCATTTGAAAATGTTTTGTGTTCGTTTGAGAGATGATGTTAAATTGAGCCTAATTGAGTGAGTATGCGCCTATTATGCGCACAATGCATGTGTTGGTATTGATTTAATGTATACGAATTTTTCAACTGTTTACAGAGAGTTAGACATTGTTTGAAAATATTATACAGGGCATTTATTTTGTTAGCTTACTGCAGGTGAGGCCTACCAAAGTGTGCCTGCATTATTCGTGCTGATGGTATCTGCGCTGAGTATCTGTTCTGCCATTATTAGCCTTATCGAGAGGCAACATTTGTGTGGACAGCACAATAAAAAAAACGTTTTTCCGCACTTGAGACACTTTTACACATCCCTAGTAGTAAGAAGTACGATAAGATGTGGAGAACCTTACCAAAAAACTAAGAGGACAGATCGGTGTCCTCTATAGAAACAGGTCCTGTTTTTCTTTTACCAGCAGAAAAACTGTTATTAAATCTGTCATAATGTCTGTGTTTGACTATGGTGATGTGCTATACACGAATCCACGGAGCGCTGCCCTGCGCGCAGCCATTGCTGCGGTGTCAACACTCCGCGGACGCGACACCGCAGCAATGGCCGCCTACAGGCAGCTACAGGCAGCGCGTCTGTGGATTCGTCTATACATGCATGCTTCAACCTCCACACTGAAGCCTCTTGAGGCAGTCTACCACAGTGCCCTACGTTTTATCACTGGTGATGATTATCACACCCATCACTATATTTTATATGATAAAGTGGGTTGGCCATCTCTCGCAGTACGTAGAGAGCAACACTGTATTTTATTTATTTATAAGGCCTTGTGTGGTAAGCTTCCTTTGTACCTATCTTCGCTTTCCAAAGGTTACTGTAGATTCAACTGTTCACAAACACACATTAGATATACCAGTCCACGTAAGAGCAGTGAACATTGAACAAGGAAAAACTGCTTTAATGTATTATGCTCCACACAAATGGAATAAACTTCAGGACTCTCTGAAACTGAAGCGATTGGTCTCAATAGAGACATTTAAGGTACTTCTTGAGGACACATTACATAGTGACTGCACCTGTTTCATGTAACACTATATTTATTTGCATCTGTGACGATTGTAATGTGATTAAAATGTTTGTTATTGTTTTTCATTATGTATGTGTTTTATGTTTTATATGCTGTTATCAGGGCGTCCTTGAAAAAGAGAGCTTGCTCTCAATGGGCTTCCGTGAATAAAGAAAAGAAAAAGAAAGATAAGGAAGAACCCATGTAGACATGTTTACAAACCTACAACAGACATACCTATAGTGTGTAGTTTGGTGTTGTGTATATAACAGACATAAATACATAAAATGGCAACTAAAGTAATCAAAAAAGTCAACCAAAGAACAAGATTTTTGTACAGGATCTCCTCACTGGTCAGTAGGAATACATTGCAGACTCTAACAGGAGCACTCATCAAATGTCACTTCAACTATGCATGCACCTCATGGTACCATAGCACCAGGACTCACCTATAACCCCTACTCATTTAGCTAGGATGGGATGGCTCAGGGTATTAATTGATTGATGTACTTTATTTAGTAAGACATGAGAACAACAGTACATGGAAGTACAAATTCACAATACAAGGTCTACTAAACTGGAAGACTCAAGCACTGAGCTGGTTTAAGATGAGATCCCCATGCACACAAATAATGATGACATATAACAGACAGACAGATATACACACTACTATATAGCTCCATAAAGAACCTCTCACTCCGCTATACAGCTCCGAGATGAGGTTCTATGTCGTTACCTTCCAGAATCGGGTGAACGTCCGCCAAGGCTCCGCTGTTTACCCTTTTGTATATGTTGTATCCCAAAACTAATGGTAGATTCCAAGCCGCACGGATGTTTAAAGTTTGGAACGGAGCATAACATTTTAGGAACGGAGCGAAACTACCCCTCAAAAAGTTGATCTAGTAAATGTTTTTCCATTTTAGTGCACTCTTCTTCGCTTTGTTTACATTAACCGGAAGTGTCAGTCACACCGGCAGCCGTGCTGCCACCCCTGGTCAGATGTTGAATTGCACCCTCTTTATATAAAACAATCAAGTGGACAATGCAATTCAACATTCGACCAGCGGCGGCGGTAAACCTTCCTGTCCGACTGCAACTTCCTGAATATTCTGATAACATGGCAATGGTGGTCAGAGGCAGATTAAATAAGCGATTTAAACGGGTAGTTTCGCTCCGTTCCTAAAATGTTATGCTCCGTTCCAAACTTTAAACATCCGTGCGGCTTGGAATCTACCATTAGTTTTGGGATACAACATATACAAAAGGGTAAACAGCGGAGCCTTGGCGGACGTTCACCCGATTCTGGAAGGTAACCACATAGAACCTCATCTCGGAGCTGTATAGCGGAGTGAGAGGTTCTTTATGGAGCTAACTACTATACAGAACGTCATACAATCAGCTTACAGATTACTGATATGAAGAGTGTTCAAGTTCAAGTTCATTATGTCCCAAACTGGGCAATTTATGTTACAGCAGATAGTAAGAAACTCCAACACACAGTAAACATACATACACAAGACACACATAGACATAGACATAATCACAAGATCCAGATAATAATAGCTACTCATAGCTACCTCCTCCTGCTGCTATTATTATTGATGGCACGAATGGAAGTAGGTACAAATGAGAATTTGCACCTATTGTTTTTAGCTGCAGGGGTCTTTAACCTTTGCCCGGAAGGCAAGAGTGAAAAATATGTACAAGAGAAGAAAAAAAGAACGGGGATTGGGGGGGGTAGGTTAAGACTTAGACAGGGGCCACTTTCGAATTGCAGAGGACATATTTGGTAGAGGACAGAGTACAGCAACTTGCAATTGGCCCGGTCTGCAAGATAGACTACACCACACAGACACCCATGTACAAACTACTTCGAAAACGTCAAAGACGTCCACAAACACAATATTAGAGGGAATTCCTCAACTCACGTTCAACCCAGATTTGGCTCAAACAAGGGGTTAAATTCATTCTACTGCTATGCCACCAAAATGTGTGAATCCTTACTCTCCTTCAAACCCACTCTAAAAGAGCACTTAGAGGTGGCTGCAATTCGGAACTGGCCCCTGTAAAAAGTCCAAGCCTATCACCAGAAATGCCCTATGGTGTTCTCCTGTATGTAACAGACATACCTGCAGTGTGTAGTTTGGTGTTGTGTATGTAACAGACATAGTCTGCAGTGTGTAGTTTGGAGTTGTGTATATAACAGACATACCTGCAGTGTAGTTTGGTGTTGTGTATGTAACAGACATACCTGCAGTGTGTAGTTTGGTGTTGTGTAGTGTCTCTATTTCTCTCTGGAAGAGGTTGCACATGAACTCTGCAGCCTCCAACACAAACACTCGGACATTAAGCTTCACGAAACAAACATCACTTGTGTGTTTCTCCAAAACACACAATATCTCCTCTCCTACCGACGTCATGTGTTCATTTATCTTCATCCGCACAGACTCCATTTGACGCATTTTAACTCCTGTTTGGGACTTTTTTTTTCACGCGCTCTTTGTTCAACTTTAGAGTTAAAAATAACACCACCATGAAAAAAATGCACGCAGTTACTTCCGGGTTAACATCTTTCACGCATGCGCATTTGCGCAATAAATGATCCAGACACCGTTGTCTAAATGTATTTCGTCCCCTAGTGGAGTAAGTGTGTAACAGTTACTGTTTGCAGACAGACAGACAGACAGACAGACAGACAGACAGACAGAACATGAGGTTCATGTAGCCTACATCATCATGTTTTGATGGTGTTCAGTTATGGTTAATGTCTCAAGACAGATTCAGAGCTCCGCAGCTGAATCTGCGGATTCCTTTGGCAAATTCAAAAAATGTTATAACACTTAGAATGATTATATACTCATTATATTCACTGATGATGACTTATATCCATTGGTGATTGATTGATTGATTGATTGATTGATTGATTGATTGATTGATTGATTGATTGATTGATGCAATACAAATAAGAAACATCCAACTCAGTAGCATCCAGGGGTGCAATGCACACTGGACGGCCTTGCACGGCGTGCAAGAACCTATTTGACCAGGAGCACGCTCAGGCACACGCATAGATTTAAAACTACTTTAAATTCACACTTCAACAAAGTTTACAAAGGCTCCAGACTCACGCCAGGTACATTATCATAGGAATTAGCCTAGATGCATATCAATTGTCCATTGTGTGACCTATAGTGTAGGTGTTAAGCGACGTGCGCGTCACATCATTAAAATACAGTGCAAGCACATCCCAAATGAGCATCACTGGTAGCATCAAAGGCTATGTTCACGCAATACATTTACACAGTAGATTCATATATTTACTGGTGACAGAATGTAAATTACACTTAAGTTCAATATATTAGATGACCCATAAATGTAATACAATCAGAACAAATACACTCCAGATGAATACAAGAAGACTCACTCCAAAACCAACTCACCCCAACTCAAAATGGAAAACTCACCCCGGAGCTAGGAACACTCACCCCGGGGGGTGGGTAAACTCACCCCAGGACCTGAGAAAACTCACTCCGGAACACTCACCCCGGGGGTAGGAAAACTCACCCCGGGGGTAGGAAAACTCACCCCGGGGGAGACGCACTGTGATTGGCCAGTAGTCACTTTGAGTGGCAGTTGGGGCAAACGCAGTCAGTGGGGCAAACGCAGTCAGTGGGGCAAACGCAGTCCCCACCAAAAATATTTACTATTCTGTCCCTATCGGTACATAACTCGGACGGCGCTGATTCGACTAGCAGACCATCGGCTGGTCGTTGCGGGCACTCGCGCCTCGAGGCGCTCGGGCGCAACTCCTCAGCCTCAAGGTCTGCTGAGTCGGCGCGCCTCCGTCATGGTCCAAAACTATACTTTATCGGCGAAAAAAAGAAGTCTGCGGATGACTGAAAAAGTTTTACCCCAAGCATTCTGTGAAAATGGAAAGCTCACAAAGTTAAAAACCATTGGGGTGAGTTTTCCGGAGTGAGTTTTCTCAGGTCCTGGGGTGAGTTTTCCTACCCCCGAAAATCTTGGGGGTGAGTTTTCCTACCCTGTGGGGTGAGTTTTCCGGAGTGAGTTTTCCTAGCAATGGGGTGAGTTGGTTTTGGAGTGAGTCTTCTTGATACCCTCCAGAATCACTAGATGTCCTTGTTAAATGCAATGTGCATGAAGTTCTATGTTTGACCGCTAGATGGCGAACTAAGACCATATAATGAAGTAAGTATATTAGACACAATAAATCGTGGAGATTACACATTAAGTATAATATAATATAATATATTTTCTGTTATTGTTTTATTGTTTATTAGGATCCCCATTAGCTTTTGCCATGACAAAATGCTAGTCTTCATGGGGCCACTGCAGGATCAATATTCTACAGAAAATATTGATGTCATCTTATTTTCATGTCTGATACAGATATTATAATATGACCAAGCCTGGAATTTCGTCATTTTAGGGGCAAGGCCACTTGGCCTTTGGTGTTGTAATTTTTTGGAGGGCACAAAGGCCAAATGCCAGGGCAGGAAGGCCATCCAAAAAAATAATAAAGATTTTTAAGTCCAAAAATGATTTTTAAGTCCACGGAAATAATGCATTTAACTTGAAGGTTAAGGATGATTGTATTTTAATATATTATAAGAATAGTATAACTATCTGTGAAGTATAACCCATTTATTTCACAAAATAATGTGTTGGCAAATGACTAATATTTAGTTATATAGGTCTCAATATGTCACATTCAGCCCTGGACTTCACTGACTGAAGTAGGGGTCACATTAATCACATTAGATTCACAGAATGTATTTTACCCACAAGTTATTTTCATTCAAATGAAATGTGAATGAACTTGCACTAATAATGACTTTAGTTGATTTTTCACTCTTTAAAATATAGTATTTCTTAATTATTAATAATTACAGCTTGTAGATTGGCTATTTGCACGATTTTAAATTGTTTTAAAATAATAATAAAAAAGGAACATACAAGATTTCCACCCGACAGCCATAATATATAGCCAATATATGGTTCTGTATCAGTATATGAGTCAGTTTTTGCAGATTTCATTCTAATTGGCTACTATGCCTGAATATGAATTTCATGAGCCTGGGTAGGTCACCCTGGCTTGGCGGAGATATGCCCTGTAGCGCACACTCCGCACAGCAGCAGCAGCAGGTGAAAGCAATTCACTTAAATGAGGGTTGTGTTGCACACCAAAAAACGGACTAAAATGGTCACATTCTAGCTGGGTCTGGGTCTCTCTCTCTCTCATTCACTTTTCCATTCTCTCACTCTTTCTCTCTCCCTCCCTCTTTCTCGCTCGTTCTCTCTCTCCCTCTTTCCGTCTCCTCAATCTCTCGCTCGCTCTTTCTCTCTCAATCTTTCACTCTCCCTTTTTTCTCTCCCTCTGTCTCTCCCTCTCTCTTTCTTTCCTTCTCTCTCTGCCGCTTTTTACCTCCCTCTTTCTCCCTCCCTCCGTTTCTCTCTCCCTCTCTCTCTCTCCCTTTCTTTCTCCCTCTCTGTTGCTCTCTTTCTCCCTCCCGCTTTCTCCGTTCCTCTCTCCCTCGCTCCTGGTATCTCCCTCTCTCTCACCCACTTTCTCCCACCCTCTTTCTCTCTGTCTTCCTCCCCTATCTCTTTCTCATTCTCTCCCCTCTCTCCCTTCCTCTCTCTCTTTCCCTCTCTCTCTCTCTTTCTCCCTCCCTCTTTCTCTCCCCCTCTACCACTCTTCCTCTGTCACTATCTCCCTGCTTTACGAGCCTATTCATGTAAATGACATATTTGTTATGTTTAATTTACAGAATCAGATGCTCTCAGATGTTCTAGCACACATCTGAGGCTGAATGTAAATCCACTAATCAACCCCATAGGTCACCGTTTTCTAGCCTGGTAAACCCTCCCTCCGGAAAATCTAATTTCCATGAGATTTCCGGAGGGAGGGTTTACCAGGCTAACAGTTTTCCATTCTGTTCTATACTGTCCTACTCTGAGTCTCTCCCAGTCGGCTGAACTTGGAACTCAGCCTGTAGATGCTAAACTAAAATGTGTTGCACGATACAGAGAATCATATAACTTTTATTATCCTGCGATATGCCTAGTATACAATTGTCAGTACAGTAAGAAAAGCAAGAGGTACATCCCACTTAAAAAATGGTGTCAACTTCTCTGCTATTAGCAGAGAAGTTGGTGCTGAAGCACAGGGCACCAACCTTGGGGGGGCACCAAACGACGTTAAAAAAAAAAAAAAACGGCGAAAAACGTCAAATTTAGAAGCAGGGCTCCGAACCGGGTCCGCGCTGCTCTCCCCCAGCTCTCCCCGCTCTCCCCTCTCTCTCCTCGCGCTCGCTCTCGCTCTCTCTCCCCTACAGAGTAAGTTACACCATAGACTGTATGCATTCCTGCATTTACATCATGTGGAAGGACGGCTGACAAGCTGATGTGCACATGGTAGGTTGAGGTGGTGATCACACTGGTAAGCAGTAGATGAAATGGCTAGTGGAGTGATCTCCACTTCAGTGCAACCTGGCAACATTTTAGGCATTGTTTGTGATCAATCACAATTGTCAGAACCTATAATAAACGAAGCAAGAAGAGGATTATTTATAAGGTGGCGATCCCACTGGTAAGCTGTAGATGAAGTGGCTAGTGGAGGGATTTCCACTTCAGTGTAATCTGGCAACATTTTAGGCATCCTGATCAATCACAATTGTCAGACTCAGAACCTATAATAATATAATAGAGAAGTTGATTATTTGTACAACAAACATGACACTGCTTTTTACACTGTCCAGCTGCAGCATGGTATGCTTTGCCATTTAGGCTTCATTCTTGCAGTGTGATCTCTGCCTTAATATTTTACTCGCTCTCTGTTTGTCATAAATTCACATTATATAGTATATACTCAGGCTGGCATATGCTTTCCTTTTAAAGGTAAGGGAGCTGGAATTGGAATCAGAGAAAAAAAAGGCTAACTAGAAAAAGTGCTCCTCGGAGCACAGGTCTCCGCCAGGTCAGGTAGGTTATTGTGGGGCATCAATGTTCAGAATTTGCCAATCAGGATGGAATATGAAAAATCGGACAGAACCATCTTGATCACTTGACTATAGAGATAATGGGTACCGATTTGCATGGTTGGACAACATTTGTAGGAGTAATATAAAAAAGAAAAGTGTTGCAAAAATCGGCCTCCTGGTGGCGCTATAATAGGGCAATGTTAAAAGAGTGTTATTTGTTCTTCAACGTAGTGCGAATGTTCGTGCAAAGTGTCACCGCAATCGGACGCTGCGTTCATGATTTGTGGCATTTTGTTCAAAACGGGCCACTCCTGCAAACTTTAGATGTCAATGTTAGCCAATCAGGATGGAATATGACAAATTAAACAGATCCATCTTGATCACATGACTATAGAGATCATGTGTACCGCTTTGCGTGAAATTTGGATACATTCTGAAGGATTAAATCAAAACATTTGTTTTACATAAGTTGGCCTCCTGGTGGCGCTATGAAAGGCAAATGTGACAAAAGCAGGGCAGATGTTTTTCCTTGGCCTCTAGGGAGTGTGCGTGCAAAGTTTCACGCAGATCGGTGCAGCTATAGTTCAAAACACAAATCGGCCTTTTATAGCGCCACCAGGCTGATTTGAAACATTTCAATTGGCATTTATTCCTCAGCCTAGTGGGAATGTGCGTGTGAAATCTCACAGAAATCGCAAGCTGCGTTCATGATCTGAGGCATTTTGTTGAAAACGGAGCAATCCTGCAAACTTTGGAAGCCAACCTTAGCCAATCAGGATAGAATATGGAAAATTGGACAGATCCGTGTTGATCACATGACTATAGAGATACTGTGTACTGAATTGCGTGATGTTTGGATAAAATCTGTAGGAGTACTGTCAAAAAAATGGTTTTGCAAAAAGCGGCCCATGTGAAAAATTTGGGGCAGAGGTTCTGCTCTGGCATCCAGGGAGTGTGTGTGCACAGTTTCTCTGCGATCAAGCCAACGGTGCCAGAGATTAGCTGTACACAAAATGACAGAATGACGGACGGACACACGGACGGACGGACGGACAGAGGGTAAAACATACTCTCGCCATGCCTTTCGGCCTGGCGGAGACAATGATTCGGTAAAAGTCCGGGGTCCACAAATATGAAAGACTCATCAAGGAGCTCACCTATCAGGTAATCCTAAGATATTGATCACAAGCTTTGGTTTAATATGTAACTGAATTAAATATCAATGAAAATGCTGAATACATTTCTTAATGCAGACAGAGGAGGATCGTAAAAACCTGAGCCGCCTCCAGGACCTGGTTGATGGCTGTTGTCAGGTTTGTACTAATAGCAAGGGGTTTTCTGGGCGGAGTGGTGAGTCTTCTTTTTAAGTAGGCTAGAGCGTTGCTCGTGATTGTGCCAGCATTGGCTTTGTAAGTCGTGGGAAGTTTTCTTTTCTAATGCTTAGTTTTGGATGTGCTTTCAAAGTAAGATTACTTTTTAATCTTATAATAAAATAATGAAAATTTTCATTATTTCATTATTTAATTTTTTAGTAAATTGCAGATTAAAGTTAAGTCCTACAAGAGAACTGCAGAAGAGGCTGTGAGTATTTCAGCAATTCAACCACTATAGGAATATTAAGTATCATCATGCATAATAGTACACCCACATCTAGCCTTTTGGCAGTTTATTTTGTCAATGACAAAAAAGAAAGAAACATAGTGATTCATTTTCAGTGAAGTGTTGTGTGGACTAGTCTCTAAACTATTTTCATATCAGCTATTGAGTCATTGTCACTGTGCAGTAACTGGCAACTTAACTAAGAACCTGTGAAGGCAAGCCAAACTGGACAGTACAGTTGGGCTTGCATGCCTTCACAGGTTAAGTGGACTCCAAACGTAAATTCCTTACCTTTAATAATCCACCACCTATTATTTTAGGAGGAACAAGCCAACAGCAGTCAGGGCAAGTTCCGTAAGCTGCAACATGAACTGGATGAGGCAGAAGAAAGGGCTGACATTGCTGAGTCTCAGGTCAACAAGATGAGAGCCAAGAGTCGTGATACGGGCAAGGTAAGCATCTAGTGGCACATATCACTATTTGACCATTTTCAAAGCAGATGTGAAAGTCAAACCTCTATTTTAATATATTTATAATATTTATTTTCTTCTCTTACAGAAAGGTAAAGATGAGGAGTGAAGCTCCCTGACAGACCGTTCTAATGAAATTATTTTTCTCTATGCAACATAGCAGAAAAAATAATAAAGCAATCTTATGAACTGAATACATAGGGCCACAATGGAAACAAGTCCGAAGGACTTTGTTGTGTTATCCTTTTAGCCTTAAATGTCTTACTGCACCACGTGCTGTTTACATTTCTGACTAATAAAGTATTCAAGCAATCAATGAAAATCTAAAAGCATTGTGTTTGTTTCAAGTGTGTCCTGTGCCTACTTTTTCTACATTGTAGAGTAAAAGATGTTTTTAAGTTTTTTAATATATATAACTTGCCATACAGTACACTACTGTTCCCAAAAAGCTCCAAGGTCAAGGTTAATGCTAAAAAATGTGATCGCTCTGGATTAAGAGTCTGCTAAATGCCTAAATTGTTAACCCCCCCCCCCCCCCCGTAGTAGTTATTTAGCCTTTACAAACGCCTCTATGAAGACACAACAAATATATAGAATCGAAACAAATAGTCAAACTAAATGCAAAATACAAAATATGTACTATGATAATGTGAGTGAGTCCAAACAACACATCAGCACACAGCTCAGCACTTTATTATGACTTTATTTCATGCATAATATTAATCCTGATACATATTGGACAGATGGACGATAATGTTCTACCAGTAAGCTGCTGATAACATGAAAATCAATTGAAAAAAATCAACATAGTGAGTGTGCGTTCGATAAAGGGGCTGTAGCAACTCATAAATGCAATAGCACTAACTAAACAGTTTCCATACAGAAAATGAGAATCTTCAGAGAAACTAATATGGCATTGCTGTCAGGCAGAAACCTCATATTTCATTATTTAATTTTTTTTCATAATTTGATGCCCTACTTCGTCATACTGCAGTGTCTCACAAAAGTAGCAAAAATAGCTGAGCTTGTAGATGGGCCATTAGTTTGCCATTTTTCAAATTTGTTCAAGTGAAAAAGAAAGTGGTTAAAGGGATTGTTGGCAACATTAAGACTAAATTTGAAAAATATCTATATATATATATTTTGCATTTTTTCCCCTCTATCAGCCACTATATAATGATGCTGGGGTGTTTTCCTGCATTGAAACACAGTCCTCTTTCTGAAATCCGTATTTCCCTACCGTTTATGTATGTGTCGGGCCGTAAATTAACGCACGCATGTGCGCATCCGTGTCCATGTGAACTTTTTACTTTTGGTTTGAAAACGCTCTCAAACTTCGTTTTTGAGGCACATAATTTACTTTTCAGATAGCGTTTGGATAGAATTTAGTTGTTTAACTTCATATGTGGTCAATTTGTCATGAAAGAGCCTATTTAAAAATAAAAATTCAGAGAACCGGCAGGGGCGGGCAGTTCCGCGAATTGTATCAGAATAAAGCACCCTATATTCGGCATGGCCCGTTTAGAAGTCTCCTTAACTCTATGGAAGTCCTCCCTGCGTCACCCCCTGGTGGTCGGGGAAACGAACTGCTGGAGTTTTTTTCTTTGTTTATCTCTGAATCGCCTACAATCCCTTTAAGTCTGTCTGTTGGTTTTATAACGTTTTTTTTTTTTTTACATTTCCTGAACATGCAACAGTTTTGAAGATATGAGGTTTCCACCCAACAGTGACCATAATCAGCCACTTTGGTCAAGATGAAAACCATTTATTTCAATGATATTTCATTGTGTTTGGTGGATGTTTGTTGATGAACCATTAGGACTGTGGTCGTATGTGATTTGAGGGTTGTTTGAACGTGGGACCAACTCAACTTCCATGTCTGTCTGAACTACCACAATGTTCCAATTATTCATTTGATTTGGTCGTGCCAATAGTGTCAGATCATGTGATTCCTCTGCTTTAAATGAAAAGAGAATTATATATATATATATATATATATATATATATATATATATATATATATATATATATATATATATATATATATATATATATATATATATATATATATATATATATATATATATATATTCATTTGCTGTCATGGATGTGCCTCTGTTGTAGAGCTACACGATTATGGCAACACTTACTCACTATTGGTCCATATTGAGATCAGTTATTTAAAACATATATTTATTTATTGTGTAGAATTATTAACTATTGTGTAGTACTGACATACAATATGTCTCAAAACATTAGCATGCTAAGCAATTGAATTATTACAAACTAGAGAATTATTAATTTAAGAAATTAAAACAAATTAGATTAGATTAAATAGTTGGTCAATTCACGATGACAACAGCACAGCTTGGTTACAAAGGTTAGTTTCATTCCTACTGTGTCAGTGTGGTGTGTCTGTGAGGGGGGAGGGGTGTTAGGAAGGAATAGCACCTGGCCTCAACTTGAGAGAGAATACAACGGTGCATTATCAACAGAGAAGCAGCTGATTTATACTTCTCCATACAACAGTGCATTACAGAGAGAAGCAGCTGCTGTATACTTCACAAATTTACAACGGTGTTACCGATTGGATTTTGCCCCCTATACATGATCATACATTTTGCCTGTGAGTGTGTGTGTGAGACATTATGTCAAATAAGATGGTTTACATGGAAAACAAAAGACAAAAACATTTGTTACTGTTCAACAATCAGCTTCTTCTCTGTATGAATCCTCAGACGTTCAGATGTGTATTTTGACTACCACTAACTTGCCACTAACTGCAACTAAAGGTTTGTTTCCCCTTTATGAGTCCTCAGGTGTTTTTGCAGGTGATGTTTTCGACCAAATTGTTCTGCACAAAATGTACAAGTATAGGGCTTTTCTCCTGTATGAATCCTCATGTGTGTTTTTAGATAACTCTTGTGACCAAATGTTTTGCCACAAACTAAACAGGGAAAGGGCTTTTCCCCTGTATGACTAATCCTTATATGTGTTTTTAGATGACACATCTGACTGAAGTCTTTGCAACAAACTGAACAATTAAAAGGCTTTTACCCTGTATGAGTCCTCATGTGTGTTTTTAAAACACTCTTGTGACCAAATGTTTTGCCACAAACTAAACAGGGAAAGGGCTTTTCCCCTGTATGACTAATCCTTATATGTGTTTTTAGATGACACATCTGACTGAAGTCTTTGCAACAAACTGAACAAGTAAAGGGCTTTTCCCCCGTATGAGTGCTCATATGTCTTTTTAGGTGACTCACGTGACCAAAGCCTTTGCCACAACTTGCACAAGTAAAGGGTTTTTCCCTTGTATGAGTCCGCATGTGTAATTGCAGATTACCCAACTGCCTAAAGCCTTTGCAACAAACTGTACACGGGAAGGGCTTTTCTCCAGTATGAATCCTCATGTGTATGTTTAGATTACCCATGTGCCTACAGACTTTGCCACAAACTTCACAAATATAAGGCTTTCTCCCAGCATGTAGTATTGACATATTCGTTCCTTTGTCACTCCTCATGGAGTCGGTTTGTTTTGATGATTTCAGGTCCTGAGACAGCTTGTTGCTCAAAGACAGTCTTCGTCCTTTCACATTTTGTGTCTTGTGTGATTTCAGTGTGTTTAAAGCCGACTGATCTCCCTTAGCCTCCTCCCACTCATCATCACTGTCTTCAGTGTCAAATTCAGAACAGTGTGAAGAGAGGAGCTGGTCATCACTAGTTGGTTGTGATGTTCCACAGTCCTCTACACCAGCTTGTGTTTTCATGTGTTCAGTTGAGGTGCTGGCTACAGGCTCTGTCTCTCTGTTTTCATCACCATCTTCATCTTCACTTTCCACTTTTAGCAATCCCAACGTTGACCCATCATCCTCCTCTGGTCTTTGAAGTACCTCCTCATGTTCTTCTTTAATCTGTGGAGGCTCTGGTTCCTCCTGGACCAGACTGGCATTTCTGTCATGGTGTTCAGGGGAAACCTCTTTACACACGGGGAGGTTCTGGAAGTCTAAGCAAAAAAAAAAGATTATGAGAGAAAAACATTAATGTTACAACTTTGAAGTATTCCATGCAGTGTTTTTTGTATAGTGTATAGTGTTTTTTTGTTGTTGAAAAGTTAAAGCTTGACCATTGTATGATACGGGCCTATAATTGTTTATTAGTGATTCAGAAAAAGACTGATGGATCTAGATCAGGGGTTCTCAAACTTTTTTATACCACGACCCCATATTATGAGGGAACCTTTTCAGAATATTTTTTTTCCATTAGACCCCCCCCCCCCCCCCCTAGAACTAAAACACTACGATATCAATAAACCCTATGGAAGTGGTTCTGTACACACATTTGTAAACTGAGGCATTTAGCCAAAAGATGTCGCTAGAACCAACTTTCTTGATCCAGCTCTTGATTTTATCTTTGGCCACCGACTGTGGCGTTTTTCTCCACCGCGGCAGCAGTTGGTAGCTGTTGTCGGTCTGTGAAAATGATCTCCCCCCGCTCGGTAATGTTACATCACGATCTGTAAATTGAGCGGTTTGTTGATTCAAATGCCAATTCGGGGGGCTTATTTGGTTTGCTGGTTACAAGTTACAACAGATGAAATATACACAGCTTAACTCCGTGAGGGTACAGATGGAGCCAAATGGACAAATCAGTTTGTGTGCCTCAGCCTCTGCAAGGGCTTGTGTGTGTGTGTTGTCTTGTGTTGCTGCTTGTTGTCAGTGTTGGAAGTGGAGCTGTGTGTGTATGAGGAGTCAACTGGCCGTCCCCTTCACGTTGGTCACGATGACCTCACTTTATTTATATATTTTTTACCGTTTCTTAATAAAAACAATATTTCAACTTTTTGGGTTGCCAAAGCGTGACCGCAACGGCACCTTCCCCACTTTGGGTTGTGACCAGGGCAGGAATTTCAGGGAGGCCACGAAGGCCGTGGCCGTCGTTGATCCTCAGTTTGGCCTTGTGCCCCTCAAAAAAATGGCATGCCCTGAGGCCACAGTGGCCTTAATGCCCCAGCCACTTTCTCCTCTGTCTCTTTCTTGTCAATATGTAGACACCAGTGTCTTTTGTTGAGATTTTGAATTCTTAACTCCCCTGTCGCCATCTTTAAACCAATAGTGACTTTGATTGGTGCAGGGCTGAGCATGAATCAGATTGTAAATACCATCATTTATTTATTTCACTGCAGATAGTCTACATATTAAAATTTTAATCAATTAATTATTTCAATGGACTAAAATCTTGTTTTATTTGATGGCCTTCCTACCCTGGGATTGGGCATTTGGCCTTTGTGCCCTCAAAAAATTGACAACACCAAAGGCCAAGTGGCCTTGCCTCTAAATTACGAAATTCCAGGCTTGGTTGTGACCCATAGTTTGAGAACCGCTGGTCTTCATTATTCTACAGCAGCGGCAAAGATCACCCTCCCCTGCCATGGTGGAAACCACTTGTAAACAAAAAATCGATAAAGTAAAACAATACATACCTATCCTGTACAACTTTACAACAGGTTGCAGTCTTGCATCAAGCAGTCCACGTCCCTGGTCCATCTCTCGCTGTTCCTCTGAGAACGTTGAATATCGGTGGTCTGTGGAAAACACCAGTAGTAAAAACAAAAACAAACAAAAACTTTTAGCTATCATTCAACCGTACATACTGTATGTAATAAAATCAAACTACTGCGGTGGGCCATGATCCGGTCGACGATTAATTGTGATTAACGATTTAATTGTGTTTTTGGCATTGAGCATTGGAACTGATGAATACAACTTAACATTTTTGTTTGGTTTTTAGGATTAATAATCACAAATTGCAAAGGGCATATATGACACATAACTTCAATATACAAAGACATTATTAATACTTTTATACATGTAAAAATAGCAGAAGTAGCTGATCTACAAGCTTACAACGCGTCATGATGTGATGCGTTGTAAGCTTGTAGATCTGCTATTTCTGCTTTTTTATATATTTGAAAATGTGTGAAAAATGTTCAACATGGAAACGATTATGAAGATTAGGCAAAAATAATTGCGATTAGACGATTATGTAATAATTGTGACAGGCCTACCGGTGTCAAATATTTAATTCAGACCTGCCAACCTTGGGAAAATAATTTTTTGTAACACACTCATGCACTTTCGTGGTGCTTATGTCAACTTTTTATTCTCATTAACAGAAATATTGTGTTACCATTATCAATAACAATATGTTGATAAGTTATAGATTAATCACAATCTAAAGATTTTCATCAGTATCATGCAGCCCTAATGCACGTATGCCTGTTGTGTACATGTATGTACTGTACAAGATAAGAGTGTAGTAGAGTCAGACTGCTCACCTGCTGTGCTCATTAACACCAATCAATCGCCACACACACACACACACACACACACACACACACACACACACACACACACACACACACACACACACACACACACACACACACACACACACACACACACACACACACACACACACACACACACACACACACACACACACACACACAGGTCGATAAGTATCTTGCCGAAAAAAATCTAATCTACAAATTCCAATCTGGTTTCAGAACAAATCACTCCACTGACACATGCCTTCTCTATTTGAACGACTCTATCAAACAAGATGTCGACAAGGGCAAATATTGCGGCATGGTCATGCTGGACCTCCAGAAGGCCTTTGACACCGTTAATCACCCAATTATGATCAATAAGCTCAAAGCAATAGGTTTTGATGATACGTCAGTGAACTGGATGAGATCCTACCTGGAAGGGAGGGAGCAAGTGGTGGAAGTAAACGGCACCCAGTCCCCCCCCCCCTGTGACTTGTGGTGTCCCACAAGGAAGTATACTAGGACCTTTACTGTTCCTGATATATGTGAATGACATGTCATCAGCCTGCGACTGCAAACTGTTCCTGTTCGCAGATGACTAGTCTCGGACAGGGACAGGCTGCAGGTTGAGAAAACTCTCAGCTCCGAACTCAACAAGATCTGCATCTGGCTCTCTGACAACAAACTTTCATTACACCTGGGTAAAACTGAATCCATCCTCTTTGGGTCCAGTCCTAACCTTAGCAAGGCAGAGAGTTTCACGATCAAAGTGGGTGATGATGTCATCAAAAGAAAGGATGAAATTACCTACCTGGGCTCCATCTTGGAGGCAAACCTCTCTGGTAACAAAAACGCCGAAAAAGTGATCGAAATTGTCAACCAAACAACACGCTTTTTGTGGAGGATTGATCGTCTAGTCAGTAAGAATACTCTGAAAATTCTTGCAGGGGCCCTCATTCAAGGTCATTATGATTATGCATGCACTTCATGGTATCACAACACCTCCAAGGCCTTAAAAACAAGGCTCCAAACATCCCAAAACAAACTTGTAAGGCTACTTCTTGGCCTCAATCACAAAACCCATCTAACCCCTGCTCATTTTGCTAGGATTGGATGGCTTAGGGTTGAGGACAGAGTACAGCAACTTGCTATGGGCCTGGTCTTCAAGATACACCACAACGTTGGGATCCCCCTGTATTTGTCAAAATACTTCCAAAATGTTAATGCAGTCCATGATCATAACACCAGAGGCAGCTCCACAAATCATGTTCAACCCAGATTTGGCTCAACTAAGGGAATGAACTCGTTCTCATGCTATTCATCAAAAATGTGGAATGCCCTACCAAAAGGAGTAAAGGAGTGTAAAACCCTACTCACTTTCAAAACTGCCCTAAAGATACACCTTCAGGAGGCTGCAATTTGAAAATGGCCCCTGTCTAAGTCTTAACCTACCCCCCCTACCCCCCCTACCCTCCTTCATTTTCCTCTTTTGTATATATATATATTTTTTTTTCTCTCTTCATACCAGTAACCTGAAAGCTGATTGTATGACATTCTGTATAGTAGTGTGTATATCTATCTGCCTCTTATATTTCATCATGATTTGTGTGCATGGGGTTCTCATCTTAAACAAGCTTCGTGCTTAATGAGAGTTCCAGTTTAGTAGACCTTGTATTGTGAATTTGTACTTCCATGTACTGTTATGTACTGTCATGTACTATTCTCATGTCTTACTAAATAAACTACATCAATCAATCAATCAAAACACACACACACACACACACACACACGTGTGTCCACCTCTACTCTAAAAGAGCACTTAGAGGTGGCTGCAATTCGAAACTGGCCCCTGTAAAAAGTCCAAGCCTATCACCAGAAATGCCCTTTGGTGTTCTGTATGTAGCTGTAGAATACAACTCTCGTAGACGTATTTATGATTCTGACGTTTTATATCTACGAGAGTTGTAGACACTCCTCCCCATTGTCACCGGGACTTTCAGCTCCTAGCCTGTCCGGGCAAATGCAAAAATAAGGTGCTTACCCCCAAGCCCCAAATGTTAGCTAACTGTCCGGAGTTCTAGAGCAATGTAATAATCCATATCTTTCAATAAAGAAGTGTTTTAATCCCGTCTGTGGCCGATTCTGTCGGAAGTTCCCAATGGGCGGTAGTGACGCGCCGCATCTGGTGAAACCCGGAATTACACTCAATGTGTTTGATTGATTGATTGATTGATGTAGTTTATTTAGAAAGACATGAGAATAGTACATGACAGTACATAACAGTACATGGAAGTACAAATTCACAATACAAGGTCTACTAAACTGGAAACCCTCATTAAGCACTAAGCTTGTTTAAGATGAGAACCCCATGCACACAAATCATGATGGATGTCATATAAGAGGCAGACAGATATACACACTACTATACAGAATGTCATACAATCAGTTTTCAGGTCACTGGTATGACGAGAGAAAAAAATAAGAAAATATATATATATATATACAAAAGAGGAAAATGAAGGAGGGGGGGGGGGGGTAGGGGGGGGGGTAGGTTAAGACTTAGACAGGGGCCATTTTCGAATTGCAGCCTCCTGAAGGTGTATCTTTAGGGCAGTTTTGAAAGTGAGTAGGGTTTTACACTCCTTTACTCCTTTTGGTAGGGCATTCCACATTTTTGATGAATAGCATGAGAACGAGTTCATACCCTTAGTTGAGCCAAATCTGGGTTGAACATGATTTGTGGAGCTGCCTCTGGTGTTATGATCATGGACTGCATTAACATTTTGGAAGTATTTTGACAAATACAGGGGGATCCCAATGTTGTGGTGTATCTTGAAGACCAGGCCCATAGCAAGTTGCTGTACTCTGTCCTCAACCCTAAGCCATCCAATCCTAGCAAAATGAGCAGGGGTTAGATGGGTTCTGTGATTGAGGCCAAGAAGTAGCCTTACAAGTTTGTTTTGGGATGTTTGGAGCCTTGTTTTTAAGGCCTTGGAGGTGTTGTGATACCATGAAGTGCATGCATAATCATAATGACCTTGAATGAGGGCCCCTGCAAGAATCTTCAGAGTATTCTTACTGACTAGGCGATCAATCCTCCACAAATAGCGTGTTGTTTGGTTGACATTTTTGATCACTTTTTCGGCGTTTTTGTTACCAGAGAGGTTTGCCTCCAAGATGGAGCCCAGGTAGGTAATTTCATCCTTTCTTTTGATGACATCATCACCCACTTTGATCGTGAAACTCTCTGCCTTGCTAAGGTTAGGACTGGACCCAAAGAGGATGGATTCAGTTTTACCCAGGTGTAATGAAAGTTTGTTGTCAGAGAGCCAGATGCAGATCTTGTTGAGTTCGGAGCTGAGAGTTTTCTCAACCTGCAGCCTGTCCCTGTCCGAGACTAGTAGGGCCGAGTCATCTGCGAACAGGAACAGCTTGCAGTCGCAGGCCGATGACATGTCATTCACATATATCAGGAACAGTAAAGGTCCTAGTATACTTCCTTGTGGGACACCACAAGTCACAGGGAGGGGGGGGACTGGGTGCCGTTTACTTCCACCACTTGCTCCCTCCCTTCCAGGTAGGATCTCATCCAGTTCACTGACTTATCATCAAAACCTATTGCTTTGAGCTTATTGATCATAATTGGGTGATTGACGGTGTCAAAGGCCTTCTGGAGGTCCAGCATGACCATGCCGCAATATTTGCCCTTGTCGACATCTTGTTTGATAGAGTCGTTCAAATAGAGAAGGCATGTGTCAGTGGAGTGGTTTGTTCTGAAACCAGATTGGAATTTGTAGATTAGATTTTTTTCGGCAAGAAAAAAAATCTAATCTACAAAACAGGAAGTAAACGAGGGTGAATACATGATTATTGTGCAATTGACAGATTGTTGGTAGATTGACATTGGTTCTCAGTTCAAACGGTATGTTTATAAATTAATAAATGGCAGTACATAGCCACCCTACTCACTGTACCTTGTATGTATGTTTGAATTAAAAGCATGAATATATTAATCTATTTTAATTGCTTAGTATTGAATGCACAATAACATGGTATATTTATACATTTTTTCACATTTATCACAATTGTATACATAATTATACAATATTTGTATATAAAACATAAAAAAATGTTGAATACCCCTGCCTTAGCTTGTTGTTGATATATTGACAAAATGCACATGGTCTGAATGCATGGATATAATGCTTGACATTTGAAAGCCACTGTTGTAGATCCTTCAATGCTCAATAAATCCATCATTTGTGCACAGGGAGTCTTATTTTACCACCGCCTGTATGTGAGAGACTGCATTGTTGACCACCTTGAGTCGTCCGTCCGTCCGTCTGTCTGTCTGTCTGGTGTCCAAACTGTCAGCAGGTAAGATTGGTATAGCTTTGGTCTAGGCACTTTAACCTCATATACATTGGCTATTTGAAAATGGGCTTGTAGATCGGCTCTTTTAAAACAAACGCTTGAAAAGAAAATAGAAGGATTTGGACCCTTTTTTTTTAAGTTAAACGACACAGCCCAGCCCCATACCCCCCCCCATAACCCCAGCTTGCAGCCTATGGGGTTCCCTGGGACAAAATGCTTTGAAATGCACCTCTGCAGCCTATCTGGCTATTATTCATGGCACGCCAGTAGAGTCATGTGAAATTCATACATTGACATGATGGTGTATTGAAATTAGTTTGGGCAGATAGGCTATTTCTCAGCAGAATTTGTAAGAATTCCTAACTGAAAGAAATGCCATTTCTATAGAGCACCGAAGTCCTGACGTCACTGCCAGTAGAGGGCGCATTCCGCAGGTTCATGGCTTTTTGTATTGATATCTTCATTGGGGAATCTTAGATCGCTTCATGTAAGAACTGTGTTCCAAAAATAAACACACCACCCTGGTGTTTTTACTATGGATATGAAGCATCGACTGAAGGTGTAAATGTACACATTTACCCAAAGAGTAACACAATATAAACACTAGAAACGAGTCAAACAACCCAAAGACTACATTTCCCATGAACGCGGCTGCTGTGGGGACAGTGATTTCAGACCCGGAAGTAGTACTTCTTAAGACTTTTAAGGCAGAATGAATTCCATTTTCGCCAGAAACAGGCTGTATCAAATATGAATGAATATCATAAAAGAGCAGAGCCACCCCCCTGAAAAAAACGCCAGGCTAGTGTGTTTATTTTTGGAACACAGTTCTTATATGACGTGATCTAAGATTCCAAAATGGGGTTTTCAACACAAAAAATAAAGCCACGAACCCTGGAACAGCGCCCTCTACTGGCCCTCTACTGGCAGTGACGTCAGACTTCGGTGCTCTATTAAACAAAATTGTAAAGACGTTTTCACACCTGGTTACGTTTAACTACA
>NC_137612.1:48789553-48819553 GCF_963280865.1 Gymnoscopelus braueri | reverse complement strand
CTGTCTGTCTGTATGTATGTGTGTCTGTCTGTCTGTCTGCCTGTCTGTCTGCCTCTCTCTCACTGTCTATCTGTCTGTCTGTCTGTCTGTCTGCCTGTCTGCCTCTCTCTCACTTACTGCCTGTCTGTCTGTCTGTCTGTCTGTCTGTCTGTCTGTCTGCCTCTCTCTCACTGTCTGCCTGTCTGTTTGTCTCTCTCTCACTGTGTGGGTGTGTGGGGGTGTGTGTGGGGGAAGGGGGGGGCCTAATTGAGCCACACTTCTCTGCCGGGTCATTTCGGACCCTAACACCACAAGTGTCATTTTTTTTTTAAGACCATAAGAATTAATTAAAAAGATGATAAATAATTTTGTTGCGTTAAAATGGCTATTTCTGAGGATATCATGAAGCCTCGTTCCAATAAAGAAATGCAAAGGGTACTTTTCACCTATTTAAACTTGAAAACGGGTCAAAAATGACCCTAACACAATGGAAGGGTTAAATTAAATAGTTGTAATGTGATGCATTTGTATGTGATTTAATTATGGTCCAAAGGTGCAGTATGACAGGAGATGCAGTCGACCCTAAAGTATTTTCATATTTTCTTATAAGTCCCTCTTTGAAAAATATGTTTGGACACCCGCTGACATACACCATCATTTGCCCACAGGGAGTGTGAGCCACCTTCCACCTGCAAGCTGTCCTTCACCTGTGGCCGTACCCCCTGCTGTGAGAGGCTCTCTATCAGCAGCAGGTATGTTTAATAACACCAATAGATATATAGGGAGATCATGGACAGGAATGCCCACACACGTCACATCTGGATTTAGCATGGTTTATGTATGTTTATGTCTGCAAACAAAGTGTTAGATTTTTTCAGGACTACCATAATCAGGGGTGCACATAACTGGTGCGCAGGTGCGCATGCACACCCAAAATAAATAATGCGCGGCACATCAGACGACGCGAGGCGCTTTTGCGTACCAACAGCTGGGACAGGAATTTCCAAGCTTTTATTTTTTAGCAAAACTAAAAAATAAAAGCCTGGAGATCGAGGCTAGGAATTTACTTCCTGAAGCCACACTCACACAATCACGCTAAAGCACGCGTCGGCCCCATGTACAGCCATTAGGCGCAGGTGGAGGGGACGCATGCTGCACGTGATTGTGTGAGTGTTACCTCGCATCGCTGCACGCAGCCAGCAGTGGCTGTTAGAGGCACTCGTCACCGATGATGAACGCACCGTAATGGTGCAAAATATGCCGTGAACGTCCCAATCTGGCGGATAAAAGCAGCGCAGCACAGGGCACCAACCTTGGGGGGTTCCGCGAAAACCGGCGGAATTTGGAAGCAGAGCGTCTTTGGAATTTGGAAGCAGAGCGTCCTTTTTTCTCGCGCAGCACCCCCCACCCCCCCACCCCCCGTTGACAAAACGGGGGGTACTGAGTACTAGAACTAAAAAGTTATGTGCACCCCTGACCATAATGTTGAATGAATCACTTGGAGTAGCTTCCCACACAACACGCTTTAACAGGTAACCTAAGAATGGCAGCTTCCATTGTAAAATCTGTAGTTAACAAGTAACCCAAATGGACTATTTGTGTCCATTGGATTATACTAGTTAAATTAACAGATGGTTTACATGTTGTATGACGAAGTAGGGCTTTCATTTACAAAAACGAAACAAAAAAAGATTGAAGGATGTTGATACAAGGTTTTGGCCCGACAGCAACGAATAAGAAATTGCTTCCTACACAAATTATTGTTTCATATAAGCATATTTGTTTTTATGTTTCAGATGCTGTAAGAAAGTAACGCATTGATCCAAGTCCTCAGGATTCCGATGTTGAGAAGGAGATTAGGGTGTGGCTGCGTAATTCAAGTGACAGAGCGGGTGGACAAAAGGAGCGCTATCACAGTCTGCTGGCTAGCAGTGAGGCCCCAGTGGAAGAGTAAGCTTTGACAATGAATACTTAGGTAAAAGTATAAATATGTTAGTGTGTGTGTACACACACACACACACACACACACACACACACACACACACACACACACACACACACACACACACACACACACACACACACACACACACACACACACACACACACACACACACACACACACACACACACACACACACACACACACAGTGCTTGCACATACAGTGTACATACAATGTTAATGTTACAGCCTTATTCAAAAATGTTACTCAACATTCTCCAGACTATACCCCATAATGACAAAATAAAATAGATGTTTAAGATGTTATGGCAAATGTATTTAAAAAAAAAGACAAAATCACACCCTTTGCTATGACACTCAAAGTTGAGCTGAGGTGCATCCTGTTTGCACTGATCATCCTTGAGATGTTTTTATAACTTGATTGGAGTCTGCCTATGGTAAATAAAATTTATCTGACACACGAAAGGCACACACATGTCTCTATCAGGTCCCACAATTAACATGCACAACGTGCATGTCGGAAAAGAATCAAAAACATATGTTTTTATTTTGTCATTATGGGGTATAGTGTGGAGAATTTTGAGTAAAACAATTGATTTCATCAATTTTTGAATAAGGTTGTGGAATAACAAAATGTGGAAAAGGGGAAGGGGGGTGAATACTTTCTCAAGGCACTGTATGTATATATGTATGTATGTATGTATGTATACACACACACACACACACACACACTCACACTCACACTCACTATTTATTTTTATATATTTCCAGATGAATTCAGCCATGAGAAAGGACTGGGCAATGGTTGTGAGGAGTACAAGAAGAAACATCGTGGAATTCGTGTCAGTTTTGCAGAATTTACTCAAGAATCAAGTCTCAAGGCTGGCCGGTGGTATAGGGGACTCGCCGTTGACAGGTGACTGGAGGTTGGGGAGTGGGTGACAGACTGAACTGAACTGTTTAAAATAAAAACATTGTGGTGAGTTCTTTGCTGAAAAGGGGCAAGAATGACGCCCTGATCTCACCAGGAGTGATGGTAGTCTACCCAGAACTCCTTAGGTACGGGGAAAAAGGACTTGTGGATTGCACAGTATGTACAAGCAAATGGTTACTCTCATACTTTGCTATTCTGAACCTGAGCAGTGTTATTTGCTTTTATCGTTGTGTATGTGTCATGCTGTCTGTGATATGGACCTTGAGTCTGAAATAAAGATCGAATTTAATTTAATTATTTGTATGTTACTTGAAGTGAATAGCAGGTGAACAGAGAGGTGCAGCATGCCTATCCAGTATATGTTCAGTGACCACTGGTGTAATCTGTTTTATAGTTGATTCATAATATGCCCACTTTGCTAAGTCTACCATGTAGCCTTACCTGGAAAAAAAAAAGCCAAGTCTGCCTTTGGCCATGTTATCTGCTGAGATGTTGGTGAAGTATGCTACATTGTAACTGCACTGATGGAGTGGAATTGTGATACATTGCCATCCATAGTGGGGGTAGTGTTGTAAAATTGTAAAAAATGTCCCCTTTAAGAGGAGTCTGTGACAATAGGATTTGGTTGGGGTGAGAGAAGGATGCTGGGAGAGAGATGGGTTATTGTATGTTGTATGTATTGTGTATTATGTATGTATGTATGTTGTATGCATTTGTCTATTGTATAAGTTGAGGAAGTGAAGTGAACTTGAAACGTGTTTGATATTGCTGGAGTTATAATAAACTAACAGTGCCTGAAGAAAAGAGACCGTTCATTCACCATTGTGCAACAGGAAAATAGTAATAAAAGATACAAGTGGGTTCTACCCCAAAGTTAAAGCGGAGACCGACGCAAGTATTAATTTCGGCTGTGGAATTGAACTTGATTCAGTTCCCCTGTCTGCCGGTTTTGATAAGTCTGGAGACTAAGACAGGAAAGGTTACACTGGTTTTATATTTGCCAATGTTTTATATTTGTTCTGTATTATATTTAATCATTGATTTGAATCCCTTTGACTATTTGGAGTTTGGATTTTGTGTGTGAGCTGACTTTGAATATGTATACATTTGTGATTTTCTTTCTTTTTGTAAGTCCACACAAGTGTGTTTTGATTTGTTGTAAACAAAAGCCGAAAATAAACCATTCAATGAACAACTATTGTAATTGTTTTTTTTACAATACAGATCTTAGTTTAGTACATTTTAGATGAATAGAATATAGTTATTTTGAGGTTATAGTTTAATGGGGCTTCCTGAGGGCTAAGTGAGGGCTGCTTATTCATAGCCCCAAGTGGGCCAATGCGGGGCCACTGTAGGCATGTGAGGGCTAAGTGAGGGCTTAGTGAGGGCTGCCCATGCAGGGCCAGCACTTAGGGGCCCACACTTTGCCAATGAGCAAGCCCTCTGGGGCCCTGTGTGGGCAGCCCACGGTGGGCCCTTAGGCCAGCCCTAAGTGGCCCCTTACAGGCCCAGTGCAGGCTCGCTTGCAGTCTACAGCAATGTGTAGTTTGGAGTTGTGTATGTAACAGACATACCTGCAGTGGTGTTGTGTATGTAACAGACATACCTGCAGTGTGTAGTTTGGTGTTGTGTAGTGTCTCTATTTCTCTCTGGAAGAGGTTGCACATGAACTCTGCAGCCGCACTGAGGCGCTCCAACACAAACACTCTGACATTAAGCTTCACGAAACAAACATCACTTGTGTGTTTCTCCAAAACACACAATATCTCCTCTCCCACCAACGTCATGTGTGCATTTATCTTCATCTGCACAGACTCCATTTGACGCATTTTAACTCCTGTTTGGGACATTTTTTTCTCACGCGCTCTTTGTTCAACAATTAGAGTTAAAAACAAGCCCCCAGAACCCAGTGGTTGCATTGAAGCGAAATGGACATGCTGGCCATTCTTAGGTACTGCAGCTTAAACGGACGGGGCCACTGCACAATGTACGAGCGAAAACGGTTTCGACCAATGGGGCTCGACTCACAAGCTTGCGCACGGGGCCGCGCACCTCTGTGACGTAAAACGCGTCACTTCTGTGACGCAGAACATATCACAGTGGCCCCAAATAGGCTACGCCCATCACCCTACTTTCCAACCCGGAAGAAGGGGTGAATTCGCTTCATGCGCTGGGTGAGCAACTCAATGCAAGTGGATGGGAGGGGATTTCGGGTGCCCTCTCTATAACACCACCATGAAAAAGTGCACGCAGCTACTTCCGGGTTAACGTCTTTCACGCATGCGCATTTGCGCAATAAATGATACAGACACCGTTGTCTAAATGTATTTCGCCCCCTAGTGGAGTAAGTGTGTAACAGTTACTGTATGCAGACAGACAGACAGACAGACAGACAGACAGACAGACAGACAGACAGACAGACAGACAGACAGACAGAACATGAGTGTCCACTGTAAAGGAACAATGGTTACATAACCTTACATCCACTTCGACTCCATTCTAACTGTTATAACACTTAGAATGATTATACTCATTATATTCACTGATGACTTATATCCATTGGTGATTGATTGATTGATTGATTGATTGATGCAATACAATACATAAGAAACATCCAACTCAGTAGCATCAAAGGCTATGTTCACGCAATACATTTACACAGTAGATTCATATACTTACTGGCAATCTGGGAACCCATCGCCAACTGAAAATGAAAAACAGCGCCCTCTGCTGTTTGTTCGCAGTGCAGAAGCTGTTCTTGAGAGATTAACTTACTGGTGACAGAATGTAAATTACACTTAAATTTAATATATTAGATGACCCATAAATGTAATACAATCAGAACAAATACACTCCAGATTCACTAGATGTCCTTGTTGAATGCAATGTGCATGAAGTTCTATGTTTGACCGCTAGATGGCAAACTAAGACCATATAATGGAGTAAGCATATTAGACTCCTTCACACAATAAATCGTGTCACGACGTGCACCCTTCACAGTTCATAAATACATTCATTTTGCAAAATGTTCTTTGTACATGCCACTGCACAGCAAGCTCAAGCCTGGTTCATACTTTGTTGCATGAATTAGCACGATGAGACGTGTTGGATCTTCTGAGCTTGTGTTAGCCGTAATAGTCCATGAGCCAGAGCCCCAAAATTGAGCAATGATTATCGAAAGAGTGGGCAAAACCAAACCTATATTAAATTGTTCATAGGGTCAATACGATTAAATAAATATATGATAACCTTTCCACAGGAGCAGCTTTTTCATAGTTATCACACATTTTGTTATTTTCCCCATACATACATGACAGGTGAAAGAAAATCAAAATTTAAAAAAGAGTTATCATAATGAAACTTCCTGAGTTGATTACTTGGATGAAGACAATGATTTATCGTATTACAAGTTTTCTGAAATTGTATATTTAAATATGCAAATTAGGCATTTAGTCCATGAGCCAGAGCCCCAAAATTGAGCCAGATATTGAATATTCCCTCGTTAAAAACCTTTGACTCCAACATCTTAACAAAATGAAATAAGAATGTTGACTCTGGCTTTGTCCAATGTTCCAATGTTGATTCTGGAAAGTTATACAAATTCGGGCATATTTTCGTAATGCCTAATTTGCATATTTAAATATACAATTTCAGAAAACTTGTAATACCATAAATCATTGTCTTCATGTAAGTAATCAACTCAGGAAGTTTCATTATGATAACTCTTTTTAAAATGTTGTCATTTTTTCACCTGTCATGTAGGATATGGGGAAAATAACAAAATGTGTGATAACCATGAAAAAGCTGCTCCTGTGGAGAGGTTATCATATATTTATTTACTCGTATTGACCCTATGAACAATTTAATATAGGTATGGTTTTGCCCACTCTTTCGATAATGAAATCTTGTCTGGCTCATGGACTATAACTGTGGTAAGGTGAACTGAAGCACAAATCAGGCAACAGGCCCTTGTGCGTGTGTGATTTGATTTGATTTTATTAGACGTCATACACGAGAAAAACACATGTTACACCATGTTCATCATAGAAACGTCAAGGATACAGACACAGAAAAGTCTTGCGACTTGTTTTCATTGTGGTCCTTGGTCTGAGACAAACAACACTGCAACAAAATACATACAGGTAAACAGTACAATAATAAATAAAACAATCAATTACTACACTACCTACAGCATAAATACATATAATCACATTGCTAACATAAGTGACCCTACTATTCGGCAACGTTTTCTAATAGCCATGCTTTGACCCTTGTCTTAAAAAGGAGATGGCTGCTGGTGCTCTTTATGGTCAGGGGTAGCGAGTTCCAGTTAACTGCTCCTCCAAATCTAAATGAGCGTTTTCCCATTTCAGTGGTGAACGTGGGCATGGTCAGGTCTGCTATGCTGGCTCTGGTTAGGTGGGAATGGGCTTCGCTACGCTTCTGAAAAAGATTACATAGGTACACAGGGGCGCTGTTTATGTAGATGTTATGCACCAAGTTCAGCTGTAGTTGAACTGACCTGGCTGCCAGAGGGAGCCAACCCAACTGCTGGAAATGATGTTTTCCAACATGGTCCCTTGCAGACAGCCCCAAGACAAGCCTGACCAACCTATTTTGAGAAACCTGCAACTTCTCTTTTAGGGCTTTGGTTAGGCCACCGTACCATGAGCCAATGGCATAGTCAAAACAACATAAAACGTGTGTGTGTGTGTGTGTGTGTGTGTGTGTGTGTGTGTGTGTGTGTGTGGGTGTGGGTGTGGGTGTGGGGGTGGGGGTGGGGCTGTGTGTGTGTGTGTGTGTGTGTGTGTGTGTGTGATAAAAAAAAACACGGAATTATAAAAAACTTTAAATATGATTTGAATGGTTGAAAATGTACGTATTGTAATGTTGTGTTACTTTATTTAATATAAAAATTATATAGGCTACTAATAAGTTGTAATAATATCGCGGAGCAATTGGGCAGCCGACCAACGGGTGATATTTATTATATTATTTATTATTACTGCATTCCGGCAAGCCCGAGGATCTGGATAGAATCCTGTAGTGTGTGATACCCTATGATTTAAAATTGTGTAGTGTGCGCATGTTTAAGATTATCTGATAAGATAATAAGATTATCCTGTTGTGTGTGTGAAGCCACCAGATTTCAAAATGGTTTAAGATTTTAAAAATCCTGTAGTGTGAGTTCAGCTTTATGTTTGCATTATTATTAGAAGAACTTATTGTTATTGTGTAGATCAGTCATCAACATGGTTTACTCAACACATCATACCTGCTGAAGTAAATTTTTTCGTATGTTCGATGTATTTCCAGACTCTTCAACAACTGCTTCAAGGACACATAGCCCCCTTCCTGAAAGACAAACGCTTTGAAATGGTACTGTACTCATTGTACTTTGCCTCATTATACATATTAGTTGAAAGCAAGAATGAGGTCCAAGGACCCCATGTTCACTAAAACATTATTTTGCTATATGTATAGCAACAACTAATGAGACACATAGGTGGCTCCCGGATTGAAGGGTAGAACAACGATTGAAAGGTAGAACAACGTATAGGTTACAACAGGTCTAAATGGGTTAATGTGATTATTTTTTACCTTTTGATACCACTTTGAATGCAATCTAATACCAATTTCATTGTCATATTTGTCAGAGAATTACAGAATACCAGTAGGGACTATAAGGCCTGCAATTTTCTATGAATTTATTGACATTTATGTCACATTTTCTGTCGGTAGACAACACACAATCTAGTGTAGTTTATTATTAAGCTTATTGCCTAATAGGCTATACTTTGTCGTATGACAATAGGTCGGTTAATATTGTTATTGAGTTGTTTCAGTATGTTTTCATTTCACCACACACACAAACATTGTTGAGGTTTAGGGCAAACACTATCTTTACATGTCTGTATATCACACTGTATGAATGCTGCAGATGCTGTTCTGTTAATCTATTCTGATTCTCTTTTTCCATCCTTGCTGTTGGAAACATTGCGTTCCTCACTCCCGATGCTATCTTGCCCCATAGTCCCCGTGGAAGGAGGTGAGGATAAGATGCAAGGACGTGTTGAAGGGGAGGGGCAAGACAGAGCACAGTCTTAAGATTCATAGAATCATAAACAAATGCAGTTGTCGGGCATTATAATATGCTTTTAATTGAGAATTGATGCCAATACTTTTTTTACATACAATTATTATTAAAAAGTCTTCACATTAATGGCTTCCCTTATGGGTCTACAGTAAGTGAAATCGCTTTTGGCATTGTGTTGCTTAGAGGCCCCTCAATATGCCAAAAATAAAAAAAAGTCAAAATTGTGGTTGATCAGATTGTGTTCATGGTTTTATAGTTTTTTTGTAGAACCTCCCACAAACTTAGCCTACATGTCAAAATGTTCATCTACTGGTAGAGCGGTACTGAAGCAAGGCATGTTAGAACATCAGCAGAAAGTTAGGAATCACACAGTCAGTCAGTTGGCAGGGAGTGACTTTTTTAAGAGCTGGTGCTGTAGAACTGATTTATTTGGTTCATATTTGTTTATGTTTATTTAATATCCATGATTTGATTTTTTCTGTTCTCTTTTTTTTTTAAAGCTGGAGAAAAAGAACAGGGAAACTGATTCAGATCATGATGATGAAGATGATGTGGCATCCACAAAACCATACCAGAAACTGCATGAAGGTCCCTCATCCCAAGATTCTCCACGGGAAATAGTTACACCCTCTGTTGCTATAGTGGGCCCCCATTCCCCCATGTTGCCTTCCCCATCCGTATCACAACAGTGCTCTCAACATTCCCCAGAAGAAATGTCATGTGAAACAGCCTGTGATTTCTCGACCACAGATCATCCAGTTACAGAGTCACTGTCCTCTCCACATCCCTCATCGGAGCTCCAAGAGGAAACTGATCTAAGTCGATGCTTCAGTGGTTTGAGGATGGGAGAATCCAGCTCCCTGCCTCGTTCTCGCAGCTTACCCTCACTGAGCCAAAGTCCATGTACAGAGAAGAAGGCAAGTTTCACAGCAAAGCGGTCCCACAGTTTAAATGATGTTACACTACTGTACAAAACACAGAAAATTACACCTGACATCATTGTTGTAGAAAACAAGGAAAGCTACAGGTTCCGCTGCACCCAAGCAGGACTGTTCCAATGCAGTGTGACCGGCCTGGTGTTTAGGATGGAGACAGAGGGAGATGTGACTTACAGGACAGTACCTTGGAATCGAAGGCTTTTAAAACCGCTTGGCAAGAGGCCTGCAGGACCACTGTTTGACACACAATGTCCTCAGGGGTTTGTGTGTCAGTTACACCTTCCACACTGTGAGATCCTCTCCATGGGTGGAGGCAAGTCCTTGTCTGTTGTCCATGTAATGGATGAGGGCATCGAGCTTATCAAGCCCGATGTGATCACAGAAACTCACGTCATCATAAATATAACTGGATTTTCACCCTATGGTGTCGTCGTCAACGATGACAGCAGCAGCAATCCTTCAACTTCAGGTTTTTTTTAAGGTGCAAAAAAGTGGGTCAAATCATTTTTTGACGCAAGTCCTATCCATGCATTGGTGTTACTGTTTTATGCGCCACTCATTTCAACCCTGAAAGTATTGCTGCTTCCTGGGAACGTTGTGCTTCGTGAAGTGCGGACTGAAAGGAGGAGCATACATCCAGAAGAGATTTACATTGAAAAACCTCCATGTAAACTAATCCCAAATCAAGACTATATACTCACATCCTCTCAAGACGATTCCATCATAATTCAACCAAAGAAGACAACATTTGAAGTTGATGAATCATCCTATAAGAATTATTTTGAAACATTTGAAGTTATTTTAAAGGGAAAGTTTAGGGATCATGTTAGGCTGCTTCTAAAACCCCTTTCGCACTCCCATGAAAAGCCTGTTGGAGACAGTAACACCTCAGACTGTGCCTGGGACTGCTATGTATCCCTTAATGCTCCTGATTTAAGAAGACAACATGTTGAGCACACGATTGATTCACCAGAAGACAGACCTTTTTCTGTGCGGAGCAGCTTAATCAAAAGCATTTCAGCTCCCAGTCTCAAATGTGTCGTGGACAAACCTTTCGAGAAGAGGATGCTAACTGACTCTGAGCTGGAGGAGGCCAGTGGGGTGCAGGCGAGGGAGGAGATGGCACGTTTTGTCATCGATACAGTAAGGAGAAAAGGACCTGATGCCAGTTCAAGCATGATATTGATTCTCTGTGACATTGACCCATTCCTCTCTAAACATCTTGGGTTGATGATGTAAAACTGGACCAATGGACTATACCTTCAGTATATCCCTGCTTCTCCCCACTCCTTTCTGTAAGGATCCATTTAGTTACATTTGTACTATCTTAGTTACAAATGGATGACTGAACAGTACTGTACAGTGTACACCAAACGTAAGGTTGGATCTATCCTATGGCTCACCACCAAGTTACTCACACTGTCTTTATTGACACATGAAAGTTCATGACTTTTGTAATCCGATGTATCCATCCAACAAAAAGAATAAAACACATCAGCTGGTCGCTTATTTTCATCATAGGATTGGCCAACATAACATGCTTTGTAGGAGAACACTACATAAAAGACCATTTTCAAGTAGGATCTTGATATACTGTACGTGACATGGTTTACAGTGTAAATATATTGTAAAGTTATCTCACTACAAAGACATTATTTATTGCCTGTAATGCTTTCAGCTGGTGAAAAGTTTTTTGAAAGGGTCCTTTTGCACACCTACTGGGACAGTACACTGGTACACTGTCTTCACCTAAGGCAAAAATAAAGCATTTTAATGCAAATACAACGTTTTGGTCATCCACAAAACCATACCAGAAACTGCATGTCCTTCATCCCAGGTATCCCTTCATCAGGTATCTGGGTCAAATAAGCAACATAAGCGACATATATGGAAGCACTCAGAGAGGCCAGGTCCAATCAGGGAACCACGCCAATCTGTTACCATGGAGAAAGGACAGACGATACAGGCAGTAGAGGTGGTATTTTTCAAATCCACAGTAAATGTAAAAAACATGACAACAACATTACATTTCAGTAGTCAGTGAAAGGAGCAGGTGAAAAGTGAATTAGGATCAATATGGAAACGGAATGTTACAATCCTGCTATTCCCTCACTATTCAAAACGTTCAGACCTAATTTAACCTGACTGACTCAAAAGAATAGGAGGCTGTCTGTTCTGTTGCTGTTCCACATGAAAACCGTGTAACAATAGTTGAACTTCCAACTTTTTAGCATATTTACAGAGTTACAAAGTAAACACCCAGACAGCCAGACGAGACGGGCCTGTCCTGTAGAAATAAAGGTTAATAACTAATTGATTTCATTTATTTATTTATTTGTATGAGGCAGGGGGCAGCGGGGCTCCTACACCATCTGGACTTCTGGCATTTGCACTGCATGATGATGTCAATGTAATGCACCACTTACACTTACACCACTTACAAGGTTTGTATAAGTTGTTGCCAGCACAGTACAACAATAGGATAAGCATGTTTAAGACATACAACTATAAGGTGAGATAACCACTACAGTATGTTCATGTTGTTGCTTGTGTCTCTGAGTGTAATATAGGTTACGCTAGGTGACTTGTAGCCCACAGCATCCTTCCATATGGCTTTGTAACCATAGTAGTAAAAGTAAAAGTTGTGCTTTACTCAGCTATTCTTTACAACCCAGTTGAAATCATGTGACTGTGACACTTCATGCTCCATGGTCGGGTTAACATTAGGGTTTGCTCTTCCTTTTTTTGCTGACGTTGCACAGTACATGTTTCTAAGAGCATCACGTTGTGTTGTTTGTGCTGACTTTTTCTTTCTTTTGAAAGGTGATTTTGGAGACACAATTAAAACATACAGCATATAATATATTGAATGCAACTGATTAGCTTTGGTCTACTTTTGCATAGCTAGAATCGTTCACTTAGTGATACAAGCACCACATTTGGCATGAATAACATGTACAGTACAGTACGGTACAGCAGTGGTTCACAAACGTTTTAGCTCGAGACCCAATAAGAGGAATTTAATGTCTCCCCTGGACCCAATTTAGTGAAAATAGCCAATCTACAAGCTCACAACACGTTGCTATCCGAAAAGTTGTGAGATTGTATATTGGCTATTTTCACAAGGAAGTATGTCATACAGTACATGTTTTGTGCGCTGCAATTTAAATGAAGCCTGAATGAGGTAAGGCTTGAACCAGGGACCTTGTGGATCAGACAGGCTCTCTACCTCTTGAACTACTGCTACCCCCTAGCCGTACTCGAGAGAAAGTAACCTATGCAGTTAGCAAATGAGCATTGATTAGAGTACTGAGGGATTATGGGTATCGTAGTGTCTTTATTATAAAATATTCATTAGCTCATGGGGCCTTAATTTTGTCACATACAAACTTCTCTTCAAACGTTTTCTTTTTATAGAAAAAATACTTTTTCAAATAATTGCTATAATTGGAGTAAGATTGGTGTCAGCGCTATTTGGAATGACCCTCTACCATACTGCAAAGTTTAATACAAATGTGACTCTGCATGTATGTAGTTAGGGGCAGAATAATTTTCATACAAACTGTAATATTTATCGGCTCATAGAGGCTTCATTTTTTTCACTTAAAACATTTTCAGTAAGATTTTTTATCGATATTGGTCCAAAGGTGGTGTGTAGAAAGTTTCGTGCAGATTGCTCAAAAATCCCAGGAGGAGATAGATTTTAACTGATGGGAGGTCAAAGACCAGAGTGGCAAAGTTGTTTGTCATGCTGAGACGCATATGTGCGTTGCCATGTCATGGCTGTAGCTCAAACAGGGCATGAGTTGTACCGGTTCAAAGTCAACATTTTCAATTGAGTGCTATAGCGCCACCCTTTGACGAATGACTCAGAGTTTAATTTCTTGGACGTTTTCCATGACACTCTACGTCTACGATTATGCAGAGTTTAGTAAAAAAGCAACTGCACGGTTAGGCTAGAACTGCAAAAAATGGACGGAAGAAGAATAAGAAATGCTAAATCCAATATAGAAACAACGCAATATGCACAATAACCCATATAGAAACATAATAGACTTAACTTGAGATAAAGAAGACCATGCAATTATAAATGAGCATTGGAAAAGGCTGAGCAGAGGGATTGTAGATATTAAAAATGCATAGATTGCTTATAACAAGTAAGTAGAAAGTCCACATTAACAGACAGTTGTAAATAATGAATTGTCTTCACTTTAGATTAGGGCACATAATAACATCTACTGAGGATTTATAGATAAAGGAAAATCTGCAAATAGCTTATACATATTATATATCAGTTACAAATGATTTAATAATCATTTACAGATGTACACAAATGGCTTATTCGTGAATAGTTTACTACTTACTAATACCATATGAATGATTTTTAACCATACAGTAGTTATAAATGTAATCATTTACGAATGTCAACAAACAGGTTGTTCATGATTAATTAATTGTCTGCAAGCTGCTTATAAATGTTTAAAAAATGTTTTATTGTAAAATGCTATATATATATATATATATATATATATGTGTGTGTAAATGTGTGACAATGCAATGCAAACAATTGTTGAACCATCAGCATCCCACCTGTATGAAGGTAACAAAACAACCGCAACTAAAGGGTTTTCCCCTTTTTATGAGTCCTAATGTGCATGTTTAGATTACTTTTATCACTACAGCCTTTACCACAAATTGTACAAGAAAAGGGCTTTTCCCCTGTATGAGTCCTTGTATGTTTTTCAAGATAATCTTTCCGACCAAATGTTTGCAAACAAACTATACAAGTAAAGGGCTTTTCTCCTGTATGAGTCATCATGTGTCTCTTTAGATGACTGTTGTCACAATATGCTCTGCCACAAACTTCACAAGTAAAGGGCTTTTCCCCTGTATGTATCCTCATGTGTAATTTTAGATGACTTGTGTGACGACAACTTTTGCCACAGATGGCACAAGAATAGGGCCTTTCTCCTGTATGAATCATCATGTGTTTTTTTACACTACTGAACTGACTAAATCCTTTGCCACAAATGTCACAAGTAAATGGTTTTTCCTCTGAGTGAGTCTTCATGTGTTGTATTAAAACACTCTTTTTACAACAGCTTTTGCCACAAACTGTACAATCAAACGTTTGTCCTTCCACATGTTGTGTCTTTCGTGATGTCAGTGGGTTTAAAGCCGACTGACCTTCCCAGGTCTCCGCCCAATCCTCATCACTGTCTTCAGTGTCAGGTTCAGAAGAGTGCGAAGACGGGAGCTGGTCATCACTAGTTGGTTGTGATGCTCCACAGTCCTCTACAACAGCTGAGGTGCTGGCTAGAGGCTCTGTCTCTCTGTTTTCATCACCATCTTCACTTTTCACTGGCAGTAATGTCAACGCCGACCCATGAACCTCCTCTGGTCTTTGAAGTAGCTCCTCATGTTGCACTTTATTCTGTGGAGCCAAGTCTAGGGAAAAAAGATGACACGGGAGAACAACATTAGATGTTTGAACTTTAAAATGTTCCATGCAGTGTTTCCTCTATGTTATCGATGGGGTAGTTGTTGGAACATCCATTGTACATAAAATATGCTCTATTTCCAAACCATAAACCTATCCTCATCATATTGGCTACAACATTCTAATTATTACCACTTGATTTAATCCTCATATCATCATGTTATGGTCACCCTAACATGAATGGTGACCACTTAGGATAGAAAATACTATTGACTATTGTCAATGCTTGCACATTGGCACACCTAAATCTAACACACCCATATCTCTGCTGTCCGGCAGAAACCAGCTAACTCCAAAATGTTCATTTTTCAGGAAATGACAAAAACAAAACAAAAAGTGTTAGGAGGTTTTGTTCATCATTGATAAGAACAGCAAAATGGACCTCAAAGCTCACAATTAGGTTGGAGGTCAAAAGTGGGTGGAGCCTGGAGTCAGCAAAACCAGCTAACTCCACTTTTTTTTATCAACACACAGGCGTAAAGGGTGTTCAATAGCACTGATTTGTGGAAAGAAATGCAAAAGCGGAATAATGGAGTTAGCTGGTTTCTGCCGGACAGCAATGAAACAACTACAATGGAATCTCCTCCCCTGAACACGGGCCAATTGTGTTCGTACAGACGCTCGAGAAAGCCATATACACCGAGGTGGATTCGAAACCCAGACTCTGTGATGTTGGGCAGGCGCTTTACCACTGCTCCAACCGAGTGCAAGATTATTGCTTAGGAAAATATCACATTCTTCATTAACACGAGCACCACGGCAGATGTATTATATAAAAAGTATTAAGCTATGAATATGTCTGTTAACACAGACCTCAATGTGCAGTAGTCAGTGGAAACAACAAGTAAACAAATAATAAAAAATAAAGCAAAACAGTACATACCTATCCTATACAACTTTACTACAGGTTGCAGTCTTGCATCAAGCAATCCACGTCCCTGGTCCTTCTCTCGCTGTTCCTCTGACAACGTTGAATATCTTTTGGAGGCCATCTCTCTTGATACTGTAGACCTTTCCATGTGGTGGTCTGTGGAAAACACCAGAAGAGAGAGGGGGGGGGGGACTTAGCATTCACCAACCTTACATACCATGTGTAATCAAATCAAACTATCGCAGCGTGCCACGATCCAGTGACAAATCTTTAATATAGAGACGTATAAAGCTACAGCCTGCAAAATGTATGATACAGGAAGTTGAGCATTCAAATATACCACAAGAGTGGTTCAGGTTCTAGAAAAGACCTTGCCTCAACTGTAACGTTTGTGCAGGATTATTCATGCATATGAGGGGAGATGGCATGTGTCTCCCAGTCAGGAGAAATGATTTACAACAGTCATGATGCACAGTATTTCCAAACAATATACTTTCATCTCCTCAAACCAAATAATACCAGTTCAAACTCTCATATAGCCTACAGTACACCACTTTCTCAAGTGTGCAAAACACACACGTCAAAGGAATGTCTGCACAGCCAATGCGCATAATTTACCTAAAACAAACACGCACGCACGCACACACACACGCACACGCGCGCACACACACACACACACACACAGCAATCTAATGAACGACTAGAGAGCAAATAAAGCTTCCTTAAATGTCAGAAGTTAACAGGTCGACAACCCTAAGATTAGTACCAAAGTTGAACGAAAAGGATGTCAGTCAAACCTGTAATTGGTCAGATCCAGAGAAGACATTGCTTTTGCATTGTGTGTTTACAAGGCTCAAGAAGCATTTTCTACACTTAGACTAGCTGACAGTCAGTTGCATCAAAGTTTGATGTTCCACTGATCTCAATGAACATGTGTTAAAAAGGTTACAGAGGTAGCAGTGTTAGCTATACTGATACAATGCACCTTCACACACAATATGCATTCAGGGGAAATTAATGACTGGGGGTGCAGAGATAACTGGTCTGGTGGTCGCAATACTAAGGGTGTTGATGAAGGAGATTGAAGTCTGTCACTACTGTCTGGGAAAAACTGTCCGGGAAAAAAAGAGTGTCCATTACTTGGAGCAAAAAACAAAGCAATGCAAAATAGCTGTGGAACCAAACCTGCTGTTCTCACAGCTCCTGCCCGTAAGTTTTTGCAAGGCCCTGGGCGCCTGTAACCTTACACAGCAGCTGGCCTCGCAAGATGACACAACCATCGGTTTGAGAGACAGCAAACTACAGCTTCAAGTTACTCCCCTCCCTTGCTATCCACAGAATGATAAGAGTAAACTAAAGCATAGCAAAGCTGACTGACCTTCGGAACAGTGTGAAGAGAGGAGCTGGTCATCACTAGTTGGTTGTGATGTTTCACAGTCCTCTACACCAGCTTGTGTTTTCATGTGTTCAGTTGAGGTGCTGGCTACAGGCTCTGTCTCTCTGCTTCCATCACCATCATCATCTTCACTTTCCATTGCTAATGTCAACGTTGACCCATCAGCCCATTCTAGTCTTTGAAGAAGCTCCTCCTGTTCTTCTTTATTGTGTGGAGGTTCTGGTTCCTCCTGGACCAGACAGGGGCTCCTCTGCTGTTGTTCAGGGGAAACCTCCTCTTTACACACAGGGAGGTCCTGGAATTCTAGTCAAAATAAAAAATGAGAGAAAAGTATTGAATGTTTGAACTTTACATTTCATGTTTGTTTATTTGTTTGTTGCCGTGGCATTCATGAGGCAGAGCTCATATGTGTGTACTTCACTTGTGCACTGGGATCACATGACACACATAAAACAACCTCTGGGAGACTCAATAAAGAAAATAATAATATAAAGAGTATTTTTTGCACATAATGCAGACTTATATGTTATCTGTATAACAGTATTAACGAGCTGTGCTTTCCTCTGAGTGTCTATGGGACAAAAAGCTTTTTTCGATGAATATGATGCTACACAGCCCAACCATGAGGGAATCTTACCCAAGTCAAAGTCCTGGAAGTGCTGGGGTAATCGTCTCGGTCTCTTCCCCCGTCCTGCTGGGAGCTCTGGAGAAATGGTTCTGGCTGGTTCTGGAGAACTCATCTTCACCTGCAGGCTGGACTCCATAGACTGGTCTGGAGTGAAGGAACAGAATAAGGACTAATAGAAGTAATAGAAGGTGTAGAATAGGAAGTAATAGAAGGTGTAAAGAAGTCCTTGCCAAAGACTGTACAGGGACCCAACATACAGTACACCTCCAACCTTTAAGCAATCTACGTATTTAGAGCTTGGGCCTATAGTATTCTTTTAAACTGGTTTCAGGGTTGCAAAGAGTAATGCCTCCGATAAACTATAAGACTGAAAGGATTTAGAAAATACTTAAAAGACTTAAGTCTAACACCCACTCACGTCTTTTGATATTATTTGCCATGCTGGAAATGAGAAAAAACAGTAGGAGCAGAAAATGGAGCAGATATAGAAGCAGTGTTTTTGTACAACAGAGAATGTTGCACTTCTCTACATGACGTATTGTTTAACATAAAAGCATTAGAGCGTAATTCTTGCAAAATGTATTACCGTATTCTTATCAAAAATAGGAGAAAATAAAAAGTTCTTCCACACTGGGGGAAGGAAATGTGTGTTCACACAATCTCATCTCAATGCATTGTATTCAGGGTGACCAGACGTCCCGGTTTGGCCCGGGATCGTGAGAAGTTAAAGATAAGCTAAGCTATAAAGCTTTTCTGGTGGGTTCCGTTGATTGCATATAACGACAGATACTCAACCTAGAACAAGAACAATGTTCTTGAACAATTTCTATGCTCTTGTAATAATAATTAAATAAAAATGTAATAAAATATAAAGGTTGAAATTTGAAATGACCAAACCTGCCTACCGATGATGTAGGTAGGCAGTTTTTGAACTGTGTGAAGATAGGTTGAAGGTTGAAAATGGGTGAAGTTGTCCTTTAAGTAAGTATTCAAGTAAATGCACTTTACTTTCCATTACTGTTACTGTCCATCCCTGGCTGTCAGCTGATGCTGAACAAGGCAACAGCATCTACTGTACAAGTTCACTGTTTCCCATAGTCCAGGGGTATTAAAAATGTTCAGGTCAAGGACTTCTTAGCCGAGAGAGAGAGTTAAGCAGGGACCCCCACTACATTGTATAAGATTGTGATGTAGGTCAAATGTTTTCATAGATGTCATACATAGATACATAGACTTGTTTGACAATCATACATAGATTCATAGACTTGTTTGACAGTACTATCATCAGTGTTGTGTAAATTAAGGAGTCCTGGGCGCCCTGTTGAAGACCCCTGCCCTCGGTAGGATGAAGTTGTAGCAGCGCCACTGAGGACATGGATTGAGGAGGGGGATGGAGGATGACAATAACAAATGATTGGATAGAGTAGTTGGATAGAGAGTAGTTTGCATACACAGTGGACTCTTGATTCATGCAGGAATTAACTCTCTTTCTTACCTTTTCAAGTAGTCACAAAATATTTATCTCCAGTATGATCAATCCCCTGATGGTTGCTAATCACGGAGGGTTTCACTGTGCTTCTGCAAAAAAGAGAGAAATGTCATGGTGACCTCCCCTTCGCTTGTTAAACGCCATTGAAAATAGCATGTCTCGCAAAAAATACATAGTAAAACACAGGAGCCGAGATACAGGTTATTTCCCCAAATCCCAAATAAATTAACCAGGAAGTGAATGGAGTAGTAAATCTTCGGATCACATTATCTCCTGGTTCTTTGTGAAAAAAAACAAAGAAAAAAATATAAGTCATCATAAGTCGTCCTTGGCAGCGAGGGCATTATGACGATGTCTCGTCAAAAGTCATCCTTGGCAGTGAATGAGTTAATACAAATTTACAGTTGTAACTAAAATTACACAATTTTTCTGATCAAACATAGGACTGAGAATTCATTTTTGTTTTCATTCTAAAAAACATTTGGAAGGTCATTGCACTGTGGGGGGGGGGGGGGGGGCTTTTTCTTATTATCTCATTATCATCTCTAATGTATATGAATGAGATAATTTCATGTTTTTTTCAACATTTGTGATATTCCCCCTTAAGTAAATAAATCTGAGTACTTCTTCCACCACAGCTAGAAGGTAATCCATTGAGAGAATGTATAAGAACTAGAAAAAGTGCTCCTCGGAGGTCAGGTATGTAGTATTAGTATGGGCCAGCAATGTTCGGAATTCGCCAATCAGGCTGGAATGTGAAACATATGACGGATCGGATGAATCCGTCTTGACCACATGACTATAGAGATCATGTGTACCGAAGTGTGTGAAATTTGGATAAAATCTGAAGGAGTAATATCCAAAAATGTGTTTTACATAAGTCTGCCTCCTGGTGGCGCTATAAAAGGCAGATGTGAAAAATGCAGGACAAAGGTTCTTCCTCTAGGGAGTGCACATACAAAGTTTTACACAGATCAGTGCAGTTATAGGTAAAAACATGAATCGGCCTGTTATAGCGCAACCATGAGGCTGATTTGAACATTCAAGTGGCATTTCTTCTTCGGCCTAGTGAGAATGTGCGTGTTCACGGAAATTGCATGCTGTGTTCATGATTTGAGGCATTTAGTTCAAAACGGAGCACTCCTGCAAATCTTGGAAGCCATTAGCCAATCAGGATGGAATATGAAAAATCTGAAAGACCCGTTTCGTTTAAAGACTATAGAGATACTGTGTACCGATTTGCGTGATGTTTGGACAAAATCTGTAGGAGTACTGTCAAAAAAATGGATTTGCAGAAAGCGGCCTCCTGGGGGCACTATAACAGGCCCATGTGAAACATTTGGGGCAGAAGTTCTGCATTGGCATCCAGGGAGTGTGTGTGCACAGTTTCGCTGTGATCAAGCCAAAAGTGCCGGAGATTAGCTGTTCACGGATGGACGTACGGACGTACGGACGGACAAGGTGCATAACTATTCAGATCCTAAGCTTTTCTCCTCGCCTACAGTACAGACCGTTGTAGAATTCTGTACTAAATGTAGTTACTGAATAACAACTCAAAACTTACACTGGTGTCCCTGGTAGGCCTGTCACTACATACAGTAATAGCCTAATCCAGGGGTCTTCAACCTTTTCAGGCCAGGGACCCCCAAACTGATGGGGAGATGGAGCAGGGACCACAATACAATATATGTGGTAGCCCCCCCTACCTCGTAGGGTAGGGGGGGCTACCACATATATTGTATATTTATGTATACAATTGTGTTTTATATTGCCTGGTCCTATACGCACCTGCCCCAGTAGGTGTGCAAAATAAAAATTCTCTACAAAATATGTATAAACATACCATGTTATTGTGCATTGTTTGTTTGTTTGTTTGTTTGTTTATTATCACTTAGAGAACATTTAAAAATGATACAAAGATTCGGTAGAAATGTGAAGGAGAATGCCTAAAAACCCTCCAGGGGCTTGAGAAGTGGCATTCTCCGGGAATATTTGTACATTCATAGGATAAAATTAACATCAATGTGGAATATACACATCCATTACAGATAAACACTAATAGACATGTCATACAGATGAAGAAACAGAACGGAAAAGACCAAAATGGACACTGTTTCAAAAAAAGAAAGAAAAGAAAGAATCAGCAAAAACATATCACAACAATAAAAGTCAAGGGAACCAAAACATAAACCTCTAGGGAAAATGTTATTATATTATATTATATTAGGCAGACCATATGGAAAGTATTTGGTTGTTAAGAGAAGCGATTTTAGAAACTTCTTAAATTGGTGAGAAGACAACTTCCATAGATGTAATGGCAGAGAATTCCATATTTTTGACCCTCTGAAGCCTATATTAAACTGGGTTTGAGAGGTACGGGCCTTTGGGGGTATGAGGTTATTTGAGCTACGTGTTGGGTAATTATGAACCTGAAAGTTATACTCAAATATATGATGAAAAAAGGAGGGAAGGATTCTCCCCAATGAGCCATAAACAAATAAGCCAATTTGAAGATGGTTCACTTGATAAATACTGAGGACACCTAATCGGATAAATAAAGGCTGAGATGAATGTCTTGGGTGTGCACAACTTATTGTTCTTACAGCTCGTTTCTGAAGACGGTATATGGGCTCCAGTTTGGTCTGATGAGTACTAGCCCAGACTATATTACAATAATTAATATACGGATAAATCATGGAATAATATAACATAGTGGCTACCTCAGAACTGATCAAATGACGGATTTTACGTAGGATACCAATACTCTTAGCTATTTTTGTGGATATAGCCATAATATGTGATTTCCAGGATAATGATTCATCAAGCATAATGCCAAGGAATCGTGTGGAACACACATTGGTTATAGGGATGTTATCGATATCTATTTTTGATGATTTGTTGAAAGTATGTGGTTTAAGACCAAAACATATGAAATTAGTTTTTTTAATGTTGAGTGATAATTTATTTGAGCGAAACCAAATGGACAGCTTACCAAGTTCTTCATTTATAACCTTTATAATGGTGTCAGGATCTTTATGAGAGTAGAGGACACTTGTGTCATCTGCAAACAAAATCTTAGACAGTTTATCCGAGACATTTGAAAGGTCATTAATATATAACAGAAACAACAAAGGCCCAATAATTGATCCTTGGGGGACTCCGCATTGCATATGAAGAAGAGGTGAGTTTGTTCCATTATAGGATACAAACTGCTGCCTGTCTTTAAGATAACTTTTGAACCAGAGAAGTGCATTGTTTTTTACTCCAATATGAGACAGTTTCTGAAGAAGAATATGGTGATTGACCGTATCAAAAGCCTTAGATAAATCCAAAAAGATACCTATAGTGGTTTCCTTTCTATCTCTATAGCTTTATATATTTCATTTACTAGGTGTATAAGTGCCATATATGTTGAATGCTTCTTTCTGAACCCGTACTGGTGTGTATATATAATGTTGTACTTATTAAGATGTTCGATTAATCTCTCATAAACAAGTTTTTCGAGTATTTTTGATATAGCAGGCAAAATGGAAATAGGTCTATAATGATTGAAAATGGCCGGGTCGTCATCTTTATGAATAGGGATAATCTTGGCTATTTTTAGTTCAGAAGGTACTATTCCCTGCTCCAATGAAAGATTGAAAATGTGAGTTAGAGGTTGTACAATGTACTCATGAATGGTTTTCAGTAATTTACAGTCAATATTGTCATAACCTGGAGAAGAATCTTTCAGACCAATTAATGTCTTCCGAACCTCATCCTCTGATACCGTTGAGAAATTAATATTTTCAAGGATAGGAGCATTCATAAATTGAAGGGGATTGTGGTTGCTGGGAGGAATCTTTGAGGCCAGATTAGGACCAACTTCTGAAAAAAAGGTATTAAAATTATTGGCAATTACTTGAGGGTCAGAAATAAGCCCCCCATCAGCCTTAAATTCTTTTGGTAATTTCTTGCATTTTTTGTTTTTGTTGAGAATACTATTAATTGTTCTCCAAAGGAGAGTCATGTTATGTTTGTGTTTGGACAGTTCTTCATTATAATAATGTTTTTTTGCTCCTCTAATAATGTGGTTTAATTTATTTCTATAATTCTTTAATTGGGCATGATTATATGGTGTTGGACTAAGAAGATATTTTTTGTACAATCTATGTTTAGTATTTACTGATTTCATGATGGCTGAGGTTATCCATGGTTTGGTTGGGTTATGATGAGGTTTGGAAGACACCAATCTAAGGGGCCTCCATTTATCTGTTTGCTATGGATTCATGTTATGTTTAAAGACAATTTGACATTTTGGGGGAAAAAGAACTAAAATACTCAAACAACAAAAATATTGTTTAATCAAACAACAATTTCGCGGACCCCCTGCAGTACCTCTGCGGACCCCCTAGGGGTCGCGGACCCCCTGTTGAAGACCTCAATCGGAATGATTTCTGAAAATGGCAATTATTTTACATAATCGATTTCAAATAATACATTTTCAAATATGTTTTTAGAAAATAAAATAGCTAACCTATAAGCTTTTTTTTTTTTTTAAGGCTAAAGGTATTAAATATGTCTTTGTATACTGAAGTTATTTGTGAAACTTTTGTTTACGAAATAATACTAATAATATTATTATCTGGGATTATCTTTTACACATAATGTGTGTAAAAGGCAAACAGAATTATGTATTTACATGTTCCACGTTCAATGCCAAAAACCCAATTAAATCGTTATTGCATTTATGTGTGTGACAATTAAAAAAGTCATGATCGTCGTGACAGCCCTAGTGCCTGGCTGGCACCATGTAGTTTCAAATGGGGGGGGGGGGGTCCTTATCAATGTGGGGTCCTTAACGTGTTGAACGTAATGTACACGTGTTTAAAAGAAGCATGAACAAACCTGCAGTGTGTAGTTTTGCGTCCATCACTTTGTGATGTGTTGCTACTGCAGAGTTTCTAGCTTAGATAGAGACGTTTTCTTCCCACCGTGATTTGTTGTCAGAGCCGTGAAAAAACTACACACAAAGACTACACTTCCGGGTCATAGCCATTTGCGCATGCGCAATGAACGGATCCAGGCTCGGTTGTCTTAAAGCCTTTCGCCCTCTGGTGGAGGGGATGTGTAACTGTCATTGTCACTCAATGAAAGAAAGAAAGAGAGAGAGAAAGACAGACTCAATCTCAGGGGTTATTGATGGTCACAGGTATAATAACTACGCCACCTAGGGGATTGCACCCAAGGAAATAATCTAATATCTTGAATTAAGCACAATGTAATTCCTCAGACATTTCGTGTACATTTTAAAAGCAAACTTGAAGTTGGTACCACAAATAAATAAAGTTTATTTATACACTAATATCATACTAGATGCATTGAACAATAAAAACATGGACAATTCAATACAATTTAATTTGTTTATGGTGCATCGTCACCCCAAGGGGTATCTGTACACATCACAACAGAAAAAAACACAGTATCAAGAAATACATGAAAAGAAATAAGAAACCCAGATACTAACACATGCATAAAAACTGTCAAAACAGTTAAAACATTTGGCTCACCGTGGTGCCCTTACGTACAGTGTGTGGTGTGCGTGTGCCTTGTAGCGGTACTGCCCATGCCCTAGGGGGTACCCAGCACAAACCTCCATGTGCCAGTCAATTAATCCCTGCAGGGGGAGGGAGGCAGAGATAATGATGGATGCTCTGACACACCAGGAAGACAAGCTTCCTCGTCCTACGTTCCCTTATTGGTTTGATAAACACTTTTTGTGTTCGATGAAACAATATGTCTCCTCCACTTCACGTTCCCACTTCTCACACGTCGACATCAGTTCCATTGGTGTAAACTAAGTACAGTGCTTACTGTTACTAGTTACTTGTCAGATTTAGATTATTATTGCAGAACATACATTCACCACATAATATCAAAAACATGTAGGGGAAAAACATGTCAACACATTTATTTTCCTTTTTATTCACAAACAGCAAAAATATTTTCTCAATTTGTCATCTGAACATGTATAGGGCTTCAGTGGTTAAGAAACCGTTTGTGACGACATTTGATCAGATGGTTTGATTAACACCATCAAACATTCATTGCCAGAGCTTGGCAGATGGTGCTGGGTTAACCTATTTGGACCTGAGACTGATTCTAAAAATACCTTCTAAATCCTAACAGTTTCCTGAAAAACTTTATAGCTAAAAATAAAAAATGACATGATGTTTCCCCAGATTGAATGGGTTAAGTTATAGGCTGAAAATGAAGCCCCCGTGAGTCTACAAGGCTGGTTTCTATACAGGTGCAATACAGTGCATTAAGCAATGCATACAGAAGGAATGTGATTAAAGAGCTGTTGTTGTTGTCTCCGCCGGAGGCGGAGAGTATGTTTTCGCTTCGTCCCGCTGTGTGTCCCCCCCTCCCCTAGCCAAGCTAACATTGGTCAAGCTCCACGTGACACGTGACAATATGTTGACACCAATGCTTTTGATTGGCTAGAGGGACGCATGACGAAATAAAATCCTATAAATAGGTGTGTCACTTCAAAAAGTCATTATGTTTTTGAAGTGAGGTAAGACAGGATCAATCAGTCTTGATTGGAACAGTACCTTCCAGTACAAATCACCCGTCCGTGCGTGTGTGTGTCCCTCTGAGAACACCTAACATTGGTGAAGTTTCACGTGACATCACAATATGTAATATAAATATATAAATAGCTTAGACAGGAACAGTACTTTCCAGTACAAACAGAGATCACAGCTGATCAATCATTTGATTAAAATAGCACGGTCTGCTGGCGGAGACTTGTGCTCCGAGGAGCACATTTTCTAGTTGTGCATGTTTTCATCTGGTGAAGCATCTGTCAGGCAGCTATCACCTTTAGTTGGACTGCAGGCACCTTTTTTCCCTCTTGGTCGTGTCTTGAGTTGGCTCCCACAGTGTCAGTTTGCTCTCTACCAGTTCCACGTACCTGACACAGACAGTGCCCTGGCTGCCAGCCTCATCCTTCTCTCTCTGACCTTGTCTGTGACCTGCAGGCAGTGTTAATTGTGTTGACTTAAAACTATGACAAACCTATATTTTGTCACTGACGAAAACGAAATAAAAACTAAGCAATGATGACTAAAATGACTAAATATATTGACAATTTCGTCAACAACTAAAAACTAGACTAAACTGTTAGGGAACTAAGTCATTTTATGTTTGGTTGCGAGCGGGTGTCGCGCTCTGACTTATTTAGATTATTATTACAAAACATACATTAACCACCAAAATCCTATTGTATACTTCATCTTCTAGGCCTATTAAAAAATAGACGATCTACAAGCTCAAAACCTGTTGCGTCGTTGTGAGCTTGTATATCTGCTATTTAAAAAGAAATATTTTGAAAAAATGAAAGAAAAAAAATAACACTCTGTGTTATTTAAATGAACCACCAACAGATGGTGGTGTTTTGTCAAATATAATGTTCAGCAGTCAAGGTGATTAAATATCTTGTAGGACAGCCACACACACACACACACACACACACACACACACACACACACACACACACACACACACACACACACTCACACTCACACACACACACACACACACACACACACACACACACACACACACACACACACACACACACACTTTTAGCAAAACTAAGCAATAAAAGCCTGGAGATCGAGGCTACACACACACACACACATACACACACACACACACACACACACACACAGCGTTTGTGAGCATGTATAGAGATCGGCTATGTTCACACTTTTTGCCTCTTTCTTAGGTAATATTTGACAATTTGAATTGGCTGTTGTTTGACAATTCTTTATAGTATAGTTTTTTGATTTGTTCACAGTAATGATCTTATTTATAATATTTCATGTTTCCCCTTTTTTTTCCTTTGACGGATATTAAAAATGGCTTAAAAGTCCTTAAATTGTCACTTTAGAAATTTGCAGATACTCTGTATACACTTAGTATACTGTATGTTTACTGTTGAGTGAGAAAACAATTAAGCAAATCATCTGGGGGACACCCCCAAAATCAGTTTGAGAACCACTGCTATAGGATACCAGGTAAACAATGAACCTATAGCATCTGTATGAATAACATGCTATCTGAAAACAAAACTAACAAAAACATGACGAGTGACCAAGATGGGAGGAAGGGTTACAGATTACGGCGGAAAATTGTCTGCGAGTCTCCAGTTCTGACTGCAATAGGGAGTTTATTTCAAAGTTTGGGAGCCAGGAGGTAAAAGAGTCGAGGACGTGTGGAATATTGTCCAGGGTGTTTTAGGGAAGAGAGAGGAGTCTAGGACGTGTGGAGTGTTGTCCAGGGTGTTCAGACAGTTACCCTGCATATGTTAGCTGATCTGAGTGAGCAGGAGGGGTTGTAGGGTTCTATCAGAAAGCTACGATTTAGTGGAGATAGATATGAATTCCACTGAAATGAGGGGTCACACACTGCCACCATCTCCTCTGTTGTTGATTACATATATTAATGTGTTAATATTCTTTGCTCTGTTGAATGAATTGAATACATTGGACCACGATGGAAACAAGTCCCAAGGACATTGTTGTGTTATCCTTTTAGCCTAAATGTTTTACTGTAACTCCGTGCTGTAGGCATTTTATTTTACTAATAAAGTATTCATTCAATCAATCAATCAATCAATCAATCAATCAATCAATCAATCAATCAATCAATCAATCAATCAATCAATCATCAATCAATCAATCAATCAATCAACCAATCAACCAATCAATAAATCAAGTCAAAGTTTTGAGGCCTGGATAAAGAGCTGGGCACACTCCTGGGTGAGAAAGGCTCTAATCTTTCAAATGTTATAACGTTATTAAGATGACCTTGTTTTGAATGCATACGTTGCTTCAAATTAAGTTTAAAATATTGCTTGAAATGGCCAAATCTGTCTACCGATGATGTCACTGGTAGATATATTTCTGGACTGTCCGCCGCCCATCAATGAGACAGAGTGAATAGACAGAGATGAGCATTAGTGAGGACCAATTACGGTATGAAGATACTGTAAGTTTGAAAATGGGTGACTAATTTTTTTAAGCGTGTGCATGGAGCGTGCATTGGTGCTCAGTAGACAAAGACAAATTTACATATTAATCTAAAAAGTACATATAATACAAATAAAACCCTGATCACTTTCTGTCACTCAACAGAATAACCTTGACCATTGCTGTCTAACTGCCGATACAAAAACATACCAGTTTAATTGATTGGCCTAAATCGATGTTATACTAACATCTTAAACCTATATGACGGGGGTCCCCAGGGGTCTGTACTTGACCCCTTTTTCCCTCTATGCCAAAGGAGCCACAACCTGCCACATTGTGAGCTTGTAAATTGGCTATTTTTGCCAATGTTTGTTCACCTACTATGACACTATGGCTAGGGTTAATAATAGGGGTGGGACGATATGGGTACCTCACGATACGATATATATCACGATATTAGGCCCACGATAACAATATATATCACGATATTCGACGATGTTCGATATATTGCGATATCACGATATTCGATATATATTGCAAGAAATTTCACCAACGATATATCACGATATCTGAAAATATCGATATATTGCGATATCACGATATATTGCATGAAAATTCACCAACGATATATCACGATAGTCCTTGTATTCAATTCATAAACACATAAAATAGCACCAAACAGTTCAAAATCATCATTACACAAATACAGAGTAGGAAAAACAACGTATCACAAAACTTTTTTTCTTTTCTTCTAATATCGATATTTTTCGGCAGGATATCGATTATTTATCGCAGGAGAAAGTATCGCGATATATCGATATATCCCCCCAAAATATCGTCCCACCCCTAGTTAATAAATATATCTATCTATAGGTCGATCAATAGATAGGTGCATTTTGATAGCACCTTTTCCCTAAGAGCTTTACAATGTGCATTACTGATGGTTGAGGAAAATCGGGAGCAGTTAGAGGTTCAGGGCTCTATCGTCCGTGACGCCTTGTCCGCTATGTTATATATATATATATATATATATATATATATATATATATATCGTGACTGTGAGCAGAGCCCTGCTGTTTGTGTGAACGTGTGGCTGTGTCTTCATTTGTAGAATGTCTCCCCTCCTCTCCGTCTTAACGAGATGCAAACGTGTTAATGAGTTCAATCTGCAGTAAAGCCTTTCTG